>NW_027016173.1:183265-211052 GCF_036934945.1 Oncorhynchus masou masou | reverse complement strand
ATTTCATCACTGACATCACTACAGAATATCCCAGTCCATGTATTTCATCACTACAGAATATCCCAGTCCATGTGTATTTCATCACTACAGAATATCCCCAGTCCATGTGTATTTCATCACTACAGAATATCCCAGTCCATGTGTATTTCATCACTACAGAATATCCCAGTCCATGTGTATTTCATCACTACAGAATATCCCCAGTCCATGTGTATTTCATCACTACAGAATATCCCAGTCCATGTGTATTTCATCACTACAGAATATCCCAGTCCATGTGTATTTCATCACTACAGAATATCCCCAGTCCATGTGTATTTCATCACTACAGAATATCCCAGTCCATGTGTATTTCATCACTACAGAATATCCCAGTCCATGTGTATTTCATCACTACAGAATATCCCCAGTCCATGTGTATTTCATCACTACAGAATATCCCCAGTCCATGTGTATTTCATCACTACAGAATATCCCAGTCCATGTGTATTTCATCACTACAGAATATCCCAGTCCATGTGTATTTCATCACTACAGAATATCCTCAGTCCATGTGTATTTCATCACTACAGAATATCCTCAGTCCATGTGTATTTCATCACTACAGAATATCCCCAGTCCATGTGTATTTCATCACTACAGAATATCCCCAGTCCATGTGTATTTCATCACTACAGAATATCCCCAGTCCATGTGTATTTCATCATTACAGAATATCCCAGTCCATGTGTATTTCATCACTGACATCACTACAGAATATCCCAGTCCATGTGTATTTCATCACTGACATCACTACAGAATATCCCAGTCCATGTGTATTTCATCACTACAGAATATCCCAGTCCATGTGTATTTCATCACTACAGAATATCCTCAGTCCATGTGTATTTCATCACTACAGAATATCCCAGTCCATGTGTATTTCATCACTACAGAATATCCCCAGTCCATGTGTATTTCATCACTACAGAATATCCCCAGTCCATGTGTATTTCATCACTACAGAATATCTCAGTCCATGTGTATTTCATCACTACAGAATATCCCCAGTCCATGTGTATTTCATCACTACAGAATATCCCAGTCGATGTGTATTTCATCACTACAGAATATCCTCAGTCCATGTGTATTTCATCACTACAGAATATCCCCAGTCCATGTGTATTTCATCACTACAGAATATCCCAGTCCATGTGTATTTCATCACTACAGAATATCCCCAGTCCATGTGTATTTCATCACTACAGAATATCCCAGTCCATGTGTATTTCATCACTGACATCACTACAGAATATCCCAGTCCATGTGTATTTCATCACTACAGAATATCCCAGTCCATGTGTATTTCATCACTACAGAATATCCCCAGTCCATGTGTATTTCATCACTACAGAATATCCCAGTCCATGTGTATTTCATCACTACAGAATATCCCCAGTCCATGTGTATTTCATCACTACAGAATATCCCAGTCCATGTGTATTTCATCACTACAGAATATCCCCAGTCCATGTGTATTTCATCACTACAGAAGATCCTCAGTCCATGTGTATTTCATCACTACAGAAGATCCTCAGTCCATGTGTATTTCATCACTACAGAATATCCCAGTCCATGTGTATTTCATCACTACAGAATATCCCCAGTCCATGTGTATTTCATCACTACAGAATATCCCAGTCCATGTGTATTTCATCACTACAGAATATCCCAGTCGATGTGTATTTCATCACTACAGAATATCCCAGTCGATGTGTATTTCATCACTACAGAATATCCCAGTCCATGTGTATTTCATCACTACAGAATATCCCCAGTCCATGTGTATTTCATCACTACAGAATATCCCCAGTCCATGTGTATTTCATCACTACAGAATATCCCAGTCCATGTGTATTTCATCACTACAGAATATCCCAGTCCATGTGTATTTCATCACTACAGAATATCCCCAGTCCATGTGTATTTCATCACTACAGAATATCCCCAGTCCATGTGTATTTCATCACTACAGAATATCCCAGTCCATGTGTATTTCATCACTACAGAATATCCCCAGTCCATGTGTATTTCATCACTACAGAATATCCCAGTCCATGTGTATTTCATCACTACAGAATATCCCCAGTCCATGTGTATTTCATCACTACAGAATATCCCAGTCCATGTGTATTTCATCACTACAGAATATCCCAGTCCATGTGTATTTCATCACTACAGAATATCCCCAGTCCATGTGTATTTCATCATTACAGAATATCCCAGTCCATGTGTATTTCATCACTACAGAATATCCCAGTCCATGTGTATTTCATCACTACAGAATATCCCAGTCCATGTGTATTTCATCACTACAGAATATCCTCCAGTCCATGTGTATTTCATCACTACAGAATATCCCCAGTCCATGTGTATTTCATCACTACAGAATATCCCAGTCCATGTGTATTTTGTCACTACAGAATAGCTGGCGATTAAAGTTAGTACAGCGGAGATCCCAGTCCATGTGTAGTCTCAGTGACTTCCGTGATCCTTTAATTAACCTTTAACCTTTAACTGTAACAGTGGCAGCGGAGGCGAGAGAAATGTATTTAAATTCAACTGTTGCTCTAAACTGCCGCTTTAAAACCTCAAATATGTTTCATTTCTGTGCGGCAACATTTTTTTGTGCTCCTTGTTCAAAATGGCACTGTAGAGCCCTGAGACAGACAGACACAGAGACAGAGATAGAGACAGGGACAGAGACAGGGACAGAGACAGGGACAGGGACAGGGACAGGGACAGGGACAGGGACAGAGACAGAGACACACACACACGATGATGCTGACCCCTGCTATAGTTCTCTCTGTCCCGGGTGATGGGTGATTCAGCCATCTCTTTGATCTCTCTGATTGAAGGTGTTTTACTTCTGTGTGTATTTGTGTACCGGTGCAAATAGAACACATGTAGGGCCACGTGATTACTGATTATCCTCTCTCCTCTCCCCATTCCTCTCTCCTCTCCCCATCCCTCTCCTCCTCTCCCCATCCCTCCCTCCTCTCCCCATCCCTCTCTCCTCTCCCTATCCCTCTCTCCTCTCCCTATCCATCCCTCTCTCCTCTCCCTCTCTCCTCTCCCTATCCCTCCCTCCTCTCCCTCTCTCCTCTCCCTCTCTCCTCTCCCCATCCCTCCCTCCTCTCCCCATTCCTCTCTCCTCTCCCCATCCCTCTCTCCTCTCCCTATCCCTCCCTCCTCTCCCTCTCTCCTCTCCCTATCCCTCTCTCCTCTCCCTATCCCTCTCTCCTCTCCCTATCCATCCCTCTCTCCTCTCCCCATCCCTCTCTCCTCTCCCCATCCCTCTCTCCTCTCCCCATCCCTCTCTCCTCTCCCTATCGATCCCTCCCTCCCCTCTTCCTATCCCTCTCTCCTCTCCCCATCCCTCTCTCCTCTCCTATCCATCCCTCCTCCCCCTCTTCCTATCCCTCTCTCCTCTCCCTATCCCTCCCTCCTCTCCCCTATCCCTCCCTCCTCTCCCTCTCTCCTCTCCCTATCCCTCTCTCCTCCCCTATCCCTATCCCTCCCTCCTCTCCCCTCTCTCTCCCTCCCTCTCCCTCCCTCCTCTCCCTATCCCTATCCCTCCCTCCTCTCCCTATCCCTCCCTCCTCTCCCTCTCTCCTCTCCCTATCCATCCCTCTCTCCTCTCCTCTCTCCTCTCCCTATCCCTCCCTCCTCTCCTCTCTCCTCTCCCTCTCTCCTCTCTCCTCTCCCTATCCCTCTCTCCTCTCCCTATCCATCCCTCCCTCCTCTCCCTATCCATCCCTCCCTCCCCCTTCCTTCCTCTCCCTCTCTCCATCCCTCTCTCCTCTCCCTATCCCTCTCTCCTCTCCCTATCCATCCCCTCTCTCCTCTCCCCATCCCTCTCTCCTCTCCCCCATCCCTCTCTCCCTCTCCCCATCCATCTCTCCTCTCCCTATCCATCCCTCCCTCCCCCCTCTTCCTATCCCTCTCTCCTCTCCCCATCCCTCCTCTCCTCTCCCTATCCATCCCTCCCTCCCCCTCTTCCTATCCCTCTCTCTCTCAATATCCCCCCTCCTCTCCCTCTCCCTATCCCTATCCCTCCTCCTCTCCCTCTCTCCTCTCCCTATCCCTCTCTCCTCCCCCTATCCATATCCCTCCCTCCTCTCCCTCCTCTCCCTATCCCTCCCTCCTCTCTCCCTATCCCCATCCCTCCCTCCTCTCCCTATCCCTCCCTCCTCTCCCTCCCTCCTCTCCCTCCCTCCTCTTCCTATCCCTATCCCTCTCTCCCTCTCTCTCCCTATCCCTCCTATCCCTCCCTCCTCTCCCTATCACTCCCTCCTCTCCCTCCTCTCCCTATCCCTCCCTCCTCTCCCTATCCCTCTCCCTATCCCTCCCTCCTCTCCCTATCCCTCTCCCTATCCCTCCCTCTCCCCATCCCTCTCTCCTCTCCCCATCCCTCTCCTCTCCCCATCCCTCTCTCCTCTCCCCATCCCTCTCTCCTCTCCCTATCCATCCCTCCCTCCCCCTCTTCCTATCCCTCTCTCCTCTCCCCATCCCCTCTCCTCTCCCTATCCATCCCTCCCTCCCCCTCTTCCTATCCCTCTCCTCCTCTCCCCATCCCTCTCTCCTCTCCCTATCCATCCCTCCCCCCCCTCTCCCCATCCCTCTCTCCTCTCCCCATCCCTCTCTCCTCTCCCTATCCATCCCTCCCTCCCCTCTTCCTATCCCTCTCCCTCTCCCTATCCCTATCCCTCTCCCCTATCCCTCCCTCCTCTCCCTCTCTCCTCTCCCTATCCATCCCTCTCTCCTCTCCCTCTCTCCTCTCCCTATCCCTCCCTCCTCTCCCTCTCTCCTCTCCCTCCTCCTCTCTCCTCTCCCTATCCCTCTCTCTCCCTATCCATCCCTCCCTCCTCTCCCTATCCATCCCTCCCTCCCTCTTCCTCTCCCTCTCTCCATCCCTCTCTCCTCTCCCTATCCATCCCTCTCTCCCTCTCCCCATCCCCTCCTCTCCTCTCCCCATCCCTCTCTCCTCTCCCCATCCATCTCTCCTCTCCCTATCCATCCCTCCCTCCCCCTCTTCCTATCCCTCTCTCCTCTCCCCATCCCCTCTCCTCTCCCTATCCATCCCTCCCTCCCCCTCTTCCTATCCCTCTCTCCTCTCAATATCCCTCCCTCCTCTCCCCCTATCCCCCCTCCTCTCTCCCTCTCTCTCCCTATCCCTCCCCTCCTCTCCCTCCCTCCTCTCCCTATCCCTCCCTCCTCTCCCTCTCTCCTCTCCCTATCCTCTCTCCTCTCAATATCCCTCCCTCCTCTCCCTATCCCCCCTCCTCTCCCCTCTCCCTATCCATATCCCTCCCTCCTCTCCCTCCTCTCCCTATCCCTCCCTCCTATCCCTCCCTCCTCTCCCTATCCCTCTCCTCCTCTCCCTCCCTCCTCTCCCCCATCCCTCCCTCCTCTCCCTATCCCTCTCTCCCTCTCTCTCCCTATCCCTCCCTCCTCTCCCTCCCTCCTCTCCCTCCCTCCTCTCCCTATCCCTCTCTCCCTCTCTCTCCCTATCCCTCTCCCTCCTCTCCCTATCCCTCCCTCCTCTCCCTCTCTCCCTCCTCTCCCTATCCCTCCCTCCTCTCCCCTATCCCTCCCTCCTCTCCCTCTCCCTCCCTCTCCCTATCCCTATCCCTCCCTCCTCTCCCTATCCCTCCCTCCTCTCCTATCCCTATCCCTCTCTCCTCTCTCTCAATATCCCTCCCTCCTCTCCCTATCCCTCCCTCCTCTCCCTCCTCTCCCTATCCCTCCCTCCTCTCCCTCTCTCCTCTCCCTCCCTCCTCTCCCTATCCCTATCCCTCTCTCCTCTCTCTCTCCCTATCCCTCCCTCCTCTCCCTATCCCTCCCTCCTCTCCCTCTCTCCCTATCCCTCTCTCCCTCTCTCTCCCTATCCCTCCCTCCTCTCCCTATCCCTCCCTCCTCTCCCTCTCCCTATCCCTCCCTCCTCTCCCTATCCCTATCCCTCCCTCCTCTCCCTATCCCTCCCTCCTCTCCCTCCCTCCTCTCCCCATCCCTCCCTCCTCTCCCTATCCCTCTCTCCCTCTCTCTCCCTATCCCTCCCTCCCTCTCCCTCCCTCCTCTCCCTCCCTCCTCTCCCTATCCCTATCCCTCTCTCCCTCTCTCTCCCTATCCCTCCCTCCTCTCCCTATCCCTCCCTCCTCTCCCTCTCCCTATCCCTCCCTCCCTCTCCCTATCCCCATCCCTCTCTCCCTCTCCCCATCCCTCTCTCCTCTCTCCTCTCCCCATCCCTCTCTCCTCTCCCCATCCCCTCTCTCCTCTCCCATCCCTCTCTCCTCTCTCCTCTCCCCATCCCTCTCTCCTCTCCCTATCCATCCCTCCCTCCCCCTCTTCCTATCCCCTCTCTCCTCTCCCCATCCCTCTCTCCTCTCCCTATCCATCCCTCCCTCCCCCTCTTCCTATCCCTCTCTCCTCTCCCTATCCCTCTCTCCCTCCTCTCCCCCATCCCCTCTCCCTCTCCCTATCCATCCCTCCCTCCCCCTCTTCCTATCCCTCTCCTCTCCCCATCCCTCTCTCCTCTCCCTATCCATCCCTCCCTCCCCCTCTTCCTATCCCTCTCTCCTCTCCCCATCCCTCTCTCCTCTCCCTATCCATCCCTCCCTCCCCCCTCTTCCTATCCCTCTCTCCTCTCCCCCTATCCCCCCCCTCTCCCCTCTCCCTATCCCTATCCCTCCCTCCTCTCCCTCCCTCCTCTCCCTATCCCTCCCTCCTCTCCCTCCTCTCCCTATCCATCCCTCTCTCCTCTCCCCATCCCTCTCTCCTCTCCCTATCCCTCTCTCCTCCTCTCCCTATCCATCCCTCTCTCCTCTCCCCATCCCTCTCTCCTCTCCCCATCCCTCTCTCCTCTCCCCATCCCTCTCTCCTCTCCCCATCCCTCTCTCCTCTCCCTATCCATCCCTCCCTCCCCCTCTTCCTATCCCTCTCTCCCTCTCCCCATCCCTCTCTCCTCTCCCTATCCATCCCTCCCTCCCCCTCTTCCTATCCCTCTCTCCTCTCAATATCCCTCCCCCTCCTCTCCCTATCCCCCCTCCTCTCTCCCTCTCTCTCCCTATCCCTCCCTCCTCTCCCTCCCTCCTCTCCCTATCCCTCTCTCCTCTCCCTCTCTCCTCTCCCTATCCCTCCCTCCTCTCCCTCTCTCCTCTCCCTATCCCCCCCTCCTCTCTCCCTCTCTCTCCCTATCCCTCCCTCCTCTCCCTCCCTCCTCTCCCTATCCCTCCCTCCTCTCCCTCCCTCCTCTCCCTATCCCTCCCTCCTCTCCCTCTCTCCTCTCCCCATCCCTCTCTCCTCTCCCCATCCCTCTCTCCTCTCCCTATCCATCCCTCCCTCCCCCTCTTCCTATCCCTCTCTCCTCTCCCCATCCCTCTCTCCTCTCCCTATCCATCCCTCCCTCCCCCTCTTCCTATCCCTCTCTCCTCTCAATATCCCTCCCTCCTCTCCCTCCCTCCTCTCCCTCCCTCCTCTCCCTATCCCTATCCCTCCCTCCTCTCCCTCCCTCCTCTCCCTATCCCTCCCTCCTCTCCCTCCCTCCTCTCCCTATCCCTCCCTCCCCTCCCTATCCCTATCCCTCTCTCCCTCTCCCTCCCTCCTCTCCCTATCCCTCTCTCCCTCTCCCTCCCTCCTCTCCCTATCCCTCCCTCCTCTCCCTCTCTCCCTATCCCTCCTCTCCCTATCCCTATCCCTCTCTCCCTCTCTCTCCTATCCCCAGTCCATGTGTATTTCATCACTACAGAATATCCCAGTCCATGTGTATTTCATCACTACAGAATATCCCAGTCCATGTGTATTTCATCATTACAGAATATCCTCAGTCCATGTGTATTTCATCACTACAGAATATCCCAGTCCATGTGTATTTCATCACTACAGAATATCCCCAGTCCATGTGTATTTCATCATTACAGAATATCCCCAGTCCATGTGTATTTCATCACTACAGAATATCCCCAGTCCATGTGTATTTCATCACTACAGAATATCCCAGTCCATGTGTATTTCATCACTACAGAATATCCCAGTCCATGTGTATTTCATCACTACAGAATATCCCAGTCCATGTGTATTTCATCACTACAGAATATCCCCAGTCCATGTGTATTTCATCACTACAGAATATCCCCAGTCCATGTGTATTTCATCACTACAGAATATCCCCAGTCCATGTGTATTTCATCACTACAGAATATCCCAGTCCATGTGTATTTCATCACTACAGAATATCCCAGTCCATGTGTATTTCATCACTACAGAATATCCCAGTCCATGTGTATTTCATCACTACAGAATATCCCCAGTCCATGTGTATTTCATCACTACAGAATATACCAGTCCATGTGTATTTCATCACTACAGAATATCCCAGTCCATGTGTATTTCATCACTACAGAATATCCCCAGTCCATGTGTATTTCATCACTACAGAATATCCCCAGTCCATGTGTATTTCATCATTACAGAATACCCCAGTCCATGTGTATTTCATCACTACAGAATATCCCCAGTCCATGTGTATTTCATCACTGACATCATTACAGAATATCCCAGTCCATGTGTATTTCATCACTACAGAATATCCCCAGTCCATGTGTATTTCATCACTACAGAATATCCCCAGTCCATGTGTATTTCATCACTGACATCATTACAGAATATCCCAGTCCATGTGTATTTCATCACTACAGAATATCCCCAGTCCATGTGTATTTCATCACTACAGAATATCCCCAGTCCATGTGTATTTCATCACTACAGAATATCCCAGTCCATGTGTATTTCATCACTACAGAATATCCCCAGTCCATGTGTATTTCATCACTACAGAATATCCCAGTCCATGTGTATTTCATCACTACAGAATATCCCAGTCCATGTGTATTTCATCACTACAGAATATCCCCAGTCCATGTGTATTTCATCACTACAGAATATCCCAGTCCATGTGTATTTCATCACTACAGAATATCCCCAGTCCATGTGTATTTCATCACTACAGAATATCCCAGTCCATGTGTATTTCATCACTACAGAATATCCCAGTCCATGTGTATTTCATCACTACAGAATATCCCCAGTCCATGTGTATTTCATCACTACAGAATATCCCCAGTCCATGTGTATTTCATCACTACAGAATATCCCAGTCCATGTGTATTTCATCACTACAGAATATCCCAGTCCATGTGTATTTCATCACTACAGAATATCCTCAGTCCATGTGTATTTCATCACTACAGAATATCCCAGTCCATGTGTATTTCATCACTACAGAATATCCCCAGTCCATGTGTATTTCATCACTACAGAATATCCCCAGTCCATGTGTATTTCATCACTACAGAATATCCCCAGTCCATGTGTATTTCATCACTACAGAATATCCCCAGTCCATGTGTATTTCATCACTACAGAATATCCCAGTCCATGTGTATTTCATCACTACAGAATATCCCCAGTCCATGTGTATTTCATCACTACAGAATATCCCCAGTCCATGTGTATTTCATCACTACAGAATATCCCAGTCCATGTGTATTTCATCACTACAGAATATCCCCAGTCCATGTGTATTTCATCACTACAGAATATCCCAGTCCATGTGTATTTCATCACTACAGAATATCCCCAGTCCATGTGTATTTCATCACTACAGAATATCCCAGTCCATGTGTATTTCATCACTACAGAATATCCCAGTCCATGTGTATTTCATCACTACAGAATATCCCCAGTCCATGTGTATTTCATCACTACAGAATATCCCAGTCCATGTGTATTTCATCACTACAGAATATCCCAGTCCATGTGTATTTCATCACTACAGAATATCCCCAGTCCATGTGTATTTCATCACTACAGAATATCCCAGTCCATGTGTATTTCATCACTACAGAATATCCCCAGTCCATGTGTATTTCATCACTACAGAATATCCCCAGTCCATGTGTATTTCATCACTACAGAATATCCCAGTCCATGTGTATTTCATCACTACAGAATATCCCAGTCCATGTGTATTTCATCACTACAGAATATCCCCAGTCCGTGTGTATTTCATCACTACAGAATATCCTCAGTCCATGTGTATTTCATCACTACAGAATATCCCCAGTCCGTGTGTATTTCATCACTACAGAATATCCCCAGTCCATGTGTATTTCATCACTACAGAATATCCCAGTCCATGTGTATTTCATCACTGACATCATTACAGAATATCCCAGTCCATGTGTATTTCATCACTACAGAATATCCCCAGTCCATGTGTATTTCATCACTACAGAATATCCCAGTCCATGTGTATTTCATCACTACAGAATATCCCAGTCCATGTGTATTTCATCACTGACATCATTACAGAATATCCCAGTCCATGTGTATTTCATCACTACAGAATATCCCAGTCCATGTGTATTTCATCATTACAGAATATCCCAGTCCATGTGTATTTCATCACTACAGAATATCCCAGTCCATGTGTATTTCATCACTACAGAATATCCCCAGTCCATGTGTATTTCATCACTACAGAATATCCCCAGTCCATGTGTATTTCATCACTACAGAATATCCCCAGTCCATGTGTATTTCATCACTACAGAATATCCCAGTCCATGTGTATTTCATCACTACAGAATATCCCCAGTCCATGTGTATTTCATCACTACAGAATATCCTCAGTCCATGTGTATTTCATCACTACAGAATATCCCCAGTCCATGTGTATTTCATCACTACAGAATATCCCCAGTCCATGTGTATTTCATCACTACAGAATATCCCCAGTCCATGTGTATTTCATCACTACAGAATATCCCAGTCCATGTGTATTTCATCACTACAGAATATCCTAGTCCATGTGTATTTCATCACTACAGAATATCCTCAGTCCATGTGTATTTCATCACTACAGAATATCCCAGTCCATGTGTATTTCATCACTACAGAATATCCTCAGTCCATGTGTATTTCATCACTACAGAATATCCCCAGTCCATGTGTATTTCATCACTACAGAATATCCCAGTCCATGTGTATTTCATCACTGACATCACTACAGAATATCCCAGTCCATGTGTATTTCATCACTACAGAATATCCCAGTCCATGTGTATTTCATCACTACAGAATATCCCCAGTCCATGTGTATTTCATCACTACAGAATATCCCCAGTCCATGTGTATTTCATCACTACAGAATATCCCAGTCCATGTGTATTTCATCACTACAGAATATCCCCAGTCCATGTGTATTTCATCACTACAGAATATCCCCAGTCCATGTGTATTTCATCACTACAGAATATCCCCAGTCCATGTGTATTTCATCACTACAGAATATCCCCAGTCCATGTGTATTTCATCACTACAGAATATCCCCAGTCCATGTGTATTTCATCACTACAGAATATCCCCAGTCCATGTGTATTTCATCACTACAGAATATCCCAGTCCATGTGTATTTCATCACTACAGAATATCCCAGTCCATGTGTATTTCATCACTACAGAATATCCCCAGTCCATGTGTATTTCATCACTACAGAATATCCCCAGTCCATGTGTATTTCATCACTACAGAATATCCCCAGTCCATGTGTATTTCATCACTACAGAATATCCCCAGTCCATGTGTATTTCATCACTACAGAATATCCCCAGTCCATGTGTATTTCATCACTACAGAATATCCCCAGTCCATGTGTATTTCATCACTACAGAATATCCCAGTCCATGTGTATTTCATCACTACAGAATATCCCCAGTCCATGTGTATTTCATCACTACAGAATATCCCCAGTCCATGTGTATTTCATCACTACAGAATATCCCAGTCCATGTGTATTTCATCACTACAGAATATCCCCAGTCCATGTGTATTTCATCACTACAGAATATCCCCAGTCCATGTGTATTTCATCACTACAGAATATCCCCAGTCCATGTGTATTTCATCACTACAGAATATCCCCAGTCCATGTGTATTTCATCACTACAGAATATCCCCAGTCCATGTGTATTTCATCACTACAGAATATCCCCAGTCCATGTGTATTTCATCACTACAGAATATCCCAGTCCATGTGTATTTCATCATTACAGAATATCCCAGTCCATGTGTATTTCATCACTACAGAATATCCCCAGTCCATGTGTATTTCATCACTACAGAATATCCCCAGTCCATGTGTATTTCATCACTACAGAATATCCCAGTCCATGTGTATTTCATCACTACAGAATATCCCCAGTCCATGTGTATTTCATCACTACAGAATATCCCCAGTCCATGTGTATTTCATCACTACAGAATATCCCAGTCCATGTGTATTTCATCACTACAGAATATCCCCAGTCCATGTGTATTTCATCACTACAGAATATCCCCAGTCCATGTGTATTTCATCACTACAGAATATCCCAGTCCGTGTGTATTTCATCACTGACATCACTACAGAATATCCTCAGTCCATGTGTATTTCATCACTACAGAATATCCCCAGTCCATGTGTATTTCATCACTGACATCACTACAGAATATCCTCAGTCCATGTGTATTTCATCACTACAGAATATCCCAGTCCATGTGTATTTCATCACTACAGAATATCCCAGTCCATGTGTATTTCATCACTGACATCACTACAGAATATCCCAGTCCATGTGTATTTCATCACTACAGAATATCCCCAGTCCATGTGTATTTCATCACTACAGAATATCCCCAGTCCATGTGTATTTTGTCACTACAGAATATCCTCAGTCCATGTGTATTTCATCACTACAGAATATCCCAGTCCATGTGTATTTCATCACTACAGAATATCCCCAGTCCATGTGTATTTCATCACTACAGAATATCCCCAGTCCATGTGTATTTCATCACTACAGAATATCCCCAGTCCATGTGTATTTCATCACTACAGAATATCCCAGTCCATGTGTATTTCATCACTACAGAATATCCCCAGTCCATGTGTATTTCATCACTACAGAATATCCCCAGTCCATGTGTATTTCATCACTACAGAATATCCCCAGTCCATGTGTATTTCATCACTACAGAATATCCCAGTCCATGTGTATT
This sequence comes from Oncorhynchus masou masou, assembly GCF_036934945.1. NCBI lineage: Eukaryota > Metazoa > Chordata > Actinopteri > Salmoniformes > Salmonidae > Oncorhynchus > Oncorhynchus masou. The sequence goes on along the minus strand of NW_027016173.1, from coordinate 197,915 downwards.
TCATCACTACAGAATATCCCCAGTCCATGTGTATTTCATCACTACAGAATATCCCAGTCCATGTGTATTTCATCACTACAGAATATCCCCAGTCCATGTGTATTTCATCACTACAGAATATCCCCAGTCCATGTGTATTTCATCACTACAGAATATCCCCAGTCCATGTGTATTTCATCACTACAGAATATCCCCAGTCCATGTGTATTTCATCACTACAGAATATCCTCAGTCCATGTGTATTTCATCACTACAGAATATCCCCAGTCCATGTGTATTTCATCACTACAGAATATCCCCAGTCCATGTGTATTTCATCACTACAGAATATCCCCAGTCCATGTGTATTTCATCACTACAGAATATCCCAGTCCATGTGTATTTCATCACTACAGAATATCCCCAGTCCATGTGTATTTCATCACTACAGAATATCCCCAGTCCATGTGTATTTCATCACAACAGAATATCCCAGTCCATGTGTATTTCATCACTACAGAATATCCCCAGTCCATGTGTATTTCATCACTACAGAATATCTCCAGTCCATGTGTATTTCATCACTACAGAATATCCCAGTCCATGTGTATTTCATCACTACAGAATACCCCAGTCCATGTGTATTTCATCACTACAGAATATCCCAGTCCATGTGTATTTCATCACTACAGAATATCCCAGTCCATGTGTATTTCATCACTACAGAATATCCCCAGTCCATGTGTATTTCATCACTACAGAATATCCCCAGTCCATGTGTATTTCATCACTACAGAATATCCCCAGTCCATGTGTATTTCATCACTACAGAATATCCCCAGTCCATGTGTATTTCATCACTACAGAATATCCCCAGTCCATGTGTATTTCATCATTACAGAATATGCCAGTCCATGTGTATTTCATCACTACAGAATATCCCAGTCCATGTGTATTTCATCACTACAGAATATCCCAGTCCATGTGTATTTCATCACTACAGAATATCCCCAGTCCATGTGTATTTCATCACTACAGAATATCCCAGTCCATGTGTATTTCATCACTACAGAATATCCCCAGTCCATGTGTATTTCATCACAACAGAATATCCCCAGTCCATGTGTATTTCATCACTACAGAATATCCCAGTCCATGTGTATTTCATCACTACAGAATATCCCCAGTCCATGTGTATTTCATCACTACAGAATATCCCCAGTCCATGTGTATTTCATCACTACAGAATATCCCCAGTCCATGTGTATTTCATCACTACAGAATATCCCCAGTCCATGTGTATTTCATCACTACAGAATATCCCCAGTCCATGTGTATTTCATCACTACAGAATATCCCCAGTCCATGTGTATTTCATCACTACAGAATATCCCCAGTCCATGTGTATTTCATCACTACAGAATATCCCCAGTCCATGTGTATTTCATCACTACAGAATATCCCCAGTCCATGTGTATTTCATCACTACAGAATATCCCCAGTCCATGTGTATTTCATCACTACAGAATATCCCCAGTCCATGTGTATTTCATCACTACAGAATATCCCAGTCCATGTGTATTTCATCACTACAGAATATCCCCAGTCCATGTGTATTTCATCACTACAGAATATCCCAGTCCATGTGTATTTCATCACTACAGAATATACCAGGCCATGTGTATTTCATCACTACAGAATATCCCCAGTCCATGTGTATTTCATCAATACAGAATATCCCAGTCCATGTGTATTTAATCACTACAGAATATCCCCAGTCCATGTGTATTTCATCACTACAGAATATCCCCAGTCCATGTGTATTTCATCACTACAGAATATCCTCAGTCCATGTGTATTTCATCACTACAGAATATCCCCAGTCCATGTGTATTTCATCACTGGCATCACTACAGAATATCCCCAGTCCATGTGTATTTCATCACTACAGAATATCCCCAGTCCATGTGTATTTCATCACTAAAGAATATCCCCAGTCCATGTGTATTTCATCACTACAGAATATCCCCAGTCCATGTGTATTTCATCACTGGCATCACTACAGAATATCCCCAGTCCATGTGTATTTCATCACTGGCATCACTACAGAATATCCCCAGTCCATGTGTATTTCATCACTACAGAATATCCCCAGTCCATGTGTATTTCATCACTACAGAATATCCCCAGTCCATGTGTATTTCATCACTGACATCACTACAGAATATCCCCAGTCCATGTGTATTTCATCACTACAGAATATCCCCAGTCCATGTGTATTTCATCACTACAGAATATCCCCAGTCCATGTGTATTTCATCACAACAGAATATCCCCAGTCCATGTGTATTTCATCACTACAGAATATCCCAGTCCATGTGTATTTCATCACTACAGAATATCCCCAGTCCATGTGTATTTCATCACTACAGAATATCCCCAGTCCATGTGTATTTCATCACTACAGAATATCCCCAGTCCATGTGTATTTCATCACTACAGAATATCCCCAGTCCATGTGTATTTCATCACTACAGAATATCCCCAGTCCATGTGTATTTCATCACTACAGAATATCCCCAGTCCATGTGTATTTCATCACTACAGAATATCCCCAGTCCATGTGTATTTCATCACTACAGAATATCCCCAGTCCATGTGTATTTCATCACTACAGAATATCCCCAGTCCATGTGTATTTCATCACTACAGAATATCCCCAGTCCATGTGTATTTCATCACTACAGAATATCCCCAGTCCATGTGTATTTCATCACTACAGAATATCCCAGTCCATGTGTATTTCATCACTACAGAATATCCCCAGTCCATGTGTATTTCATCACTACAGAATATCCCAGTCCATGTGTATTTCATCACTACAGAATATACCAGGCCATGTGTATTTCATCACTACAGAATATCCCCAGTCCATGTGTATTTCATCAATACAGAATATCCCAGTCCATGTGTATTTAATCACTACAGAATATCCCCAGTCCATGTGTATTTCATCACTACAGAATATCCCCAGTCCATGTGTATTTCATCACTACAGAATATCCTCAGTCCATGTGTATTTCATCACTACAGAATATCCCCAGTCCATGTGTATTTCATCACTGGCATCACTACAGAATATCCCCAGTCCATGTGTATTTCATCACTACAGAATATCCCCAGTCCATGTGTATTTCATCACTAAAGAATATCCCCAGTCCATGTGTATTTCATCACTACAGAATATCCCCAGTCCATGTGTATTTCATCACTGGCATCACTACAGAATATCCCCAGTCCATGTGTATTTCATCACTGGCATCACTACAGAATATCCCCAGTCCATGTGTATTTCATCACTACAGAATATCCCCAGTCCATGTGTATTTCATCACTACAGAATATCCCCAGTCCATGTGTATTTCATCACTGACATCACTACAGAATATCCCCAGTCCATGTGTATTTCATCACTACAGAATATCCCCAGTCCATGTGTATTTCATCACTACAGAATATCCCCAGTCCATGTGTATTTCATCACTACAGAATATCCCCAGTCCATGTGTATTTCATCACTACAGAATATCCCAGTCCATGTGTATTTCATCACTACAGAATATCCCAGTCCATGTGTATTTCATCACTACAGAATATCCCCAGTCCATGTGTATTTCATCACTACAGAATATCCCCAGTCCATGTGTATTTCATCACTACAGAATATCCCCAGTCCATGTGTATTTCATCACTACAGAATATCCCAGTCCATGTGTATTTCATCACTACAGAATATCCCAGTCCATGTGTATTTCATCACTACAGAATATCCCCAGTCCATGTGTATTTCATCACTACAGAATATCCCCAGTCCATGTGTATTTCATCACTACAGAATATCCCCAGTCCATGTGTATTTCATCACTACAGAATATCCCAGTCCATGTGTATTTCATCACTACAGAATATCCCCAGTCCATGTGTATTTCATCACTACAGAATATCCCCAGTCCATGTGTATTTCATCACTACAGAATATCCCAGTCCATGTGTATTTCATCACTACAGAATATCCCCAGTCCATGTGTATTTCATCACTACAGAATATCCCCAGTCCATGTGTATTTCATCACTACAGAATATCCCAGTCCATGTGTATTTCATCACTACAGAATATCCCCAGTCCATGTGTATTTCATCACTACAGAATATCCCAGTCCATGTGTATTTCCTCACTACAGAATATCCCAGTCCATGTGTATTTCATCACTACAGAATATCCCCAGTCCATGTGTATTTCATCACTACAGAATATCCCCAGTCCATGTGTATTTCATCACTACAGAATATCCCAGTCCATGTGTATTTCATCACTACAGAATATCCCAGTCCATGTGTATTTCATCACTACAGAATATCCCCAGTCCATGTGTATTTCATCACTACAGAATATCCCCAGTCCATGTGTATTTCATCACTACAGAATATCCCCAGTCCATGTGTATTTCATCACTACAGAATATCCCCAGTCCATGTGTATTTCATCACTACAGAATATCCCCAGTCCATGTGTATTTCATCACTACAGAATATCCCAGTCCATGTGTATTTCATCACTACAGAATATCCCAGTCCATGTGTATTTCATCACTACAGAATATCCTCAGTCCATGTGTATTTCATCACTACAGAATATCCCAGTCCATGTGTATTTCATCACTACAGAATATCCCAGTCCATGTGTATTTCATCACTACAGAATATCCCAGTCCATGTGTATTTCATCACTACAGAATATCCCCAGTCCATGTGTATTTCATCACTGGCATCACTACAGAATATCCCAGTCCATGTGTATTTCATCACTACAGAATATCCCCAGTCCATGTGTATTTCATCACTACAGAATATCCCAGTCCATGTGTATTTCATCACTACAGAATATCCCCAGTCCATGTGTATTTCATCACTACAGAATATCCCAGTCCATGTGTATTTCATCACTACAGAATATCCCAGTCCATGTGTATTTCATCACTACAGAATATCCCCAGTCCATGTGTATTTCATCACTACAGAATATCCCAGTCCATGTGTATTTCATCACTACAGAATATCCCAGTCCATGTGTATTTCATCACTACAGAATATCCCAGTCCATGTGTATTTCATCACTACAGAATATCCCCAGTCCATGTGTATTTCATCACTACAGAATATCCCCAGTCCATGTGTATTTCATCACTACAGAATATCCCAGTCCATGTGTATTTCATCACTACAGAATATCCCAGTCCATGTGTATTTCATCACTACAGAATATCCCCAGTCTGTGTATTTCATCACTGGCATCACTACAGAATATCCCCAGTCCATGTGTATTTCATCACTGGCATCACTACAGAATATCCCCAGTCCATGTGTATTTCATCACTACAGAATATCCCCAGTCCATGTGTATTTCATCACTACAGAATATCCCCAGTCCATGTGTATTTCATCACTGGCATCACTACAGAATATCCCCAGTCCATGTGTATTTCATCACTACAGAATATCCCCAGTCCATGTGTATTTCATCACTGGCATCACTACAGAATATCCCCAGTCCATGTGTATTTCATCACTGGCATCACTACAGAATATCCCCAGTCCATGTGTATTTCATCACTACAGAATATCCCCAGTCCATGTGTATTTCATCACTACAGAATATCCCCAGTCCATGTGTATTTCATCACTACAGAATATCCCCAGTCCATGTGTATTTCATCACTACAGAATATCCCCAGTCCATGTGTATTTCATCATTACAGAATATCCCCAGTCCATGTGTATTTCATCACTACAGAATATCCTCAGTCCATGTGTATTTCATCACTACAGAATATCCCCAGTCCATGTGTATTTCATCACTACAGAATATCCCCAGTCCATGTGTATTTCATCACTACAGAATATCCCAGTCCATGTGTATTTCATCACTGGCATCACTACAGAATATCCCAGTCCATGTGTATTTCATCACTACAGAATATCCCCAGTCCATGTGTATTTCATCACTACAGAATATCCCCAGTCCATGTGTATTTCATCACTACAGAATATCCCAGTCCATGTGTATTTCATCACTACAGAATATCCTCAGTCCATGTGTATTTCATCACTACAGAATATCCTCAGTCCATGTGTATTTCATCACTACAGAATATCCCCAGTCCATGTGTATTTCATCACTACAGAATATCCCCAGTCCATGTGTATTTCATCACTACAGAATATCCCAGTCCATGTGTATTTCATCACTGGCATCACTACAGAATATCCCCAGTCCATGTGTATTTCATCACTACAGAATATCCTCAGTCCATGTGTATTTCATCACTACAGAATATCCTCAGTCCATGTGTATTTCATCACTACAGAATATCCTCAGTCCATGTGTATTTCATCACTACAGAATATCCCCAGTCCATGTGTATTTCATCACTACAGAATATCCCCAGTCCATGTGTATTTCATCACTACAGAATATCCTCAGTCCATGTGTATTTCATCACTACAGAATATCCCAGTCCATGTGTATTTCATCACTACAGAATATCCCCAGTCCATGTGTATTTCATCACTGGCATCACTACAGAATATCCCAGTCCATGTGTATTTCATCACTACAGAATATCCCCAGTCCATGTGTATTTCATCACTACAGAATATCCCAGTCCATGTGTATTTCATCACTACAGAATATCCCCAGTCCATGTGTATTTCATCACTACAGAATATCCTCAGTCCATGTGTATTTCATCACTACAGAATATCCCAGTCCATGTGTATTTCATCACTACAGAATATCCCCAGTCCATGTGTATTTCATCACTACAGAATATCCCAGTCCATGTGTATTTCATCACTACAGAATATCCTCAGTCCATGTGTATTTCATCACTACAGAATATCCCAGTCCATGTGTATTTCATCACTACAGAATATCCTCAGTCCATGTGTATTTCATCACTACAGAATATCCCAGTCCATGTGTATTTCATCACTACAGAATATCCCCAGTCCATGTGTATTTCATCACTACAGAATATCCCAGTCCATGTGTATTTCATCACTACAGAATATCCTCAGTCCATGTGTATTTCATCACTACAGAATATCCCAGTCCATGTGTATTTCATCACTACAGAATATCCCCAGTCCATGTGTATTTCATCACTACAGAATATCCCCAGTCCATGTGTATTTCATCACTACAGAATATCCCAGTCCATGTGTATTTCATCACTACAGAATATCCCAGTCCATGTGTATTTCATCACTACAGAATATCCCCAGTCCATGTGTATTTCATCACTACAGAATATCCCCAGTCCATGTGTATTTCATCACTACAGAATATCCCAGTCCATGTGTATTTCATCACTACAGAATATCCCCAGTCCATGTGTATTTCATCACTACAGAATATCCCCAGTCCATGTGTATTTCATCACTACAGAATATCCCAGTCCATGTGTATTTCATCACTACAGAATATCCCCAGTCCATGTGTATTTCATCACTACAGAATATCCCCAGTCCATGTGTATTTCATCACTACAGAATATCCCCAGTCCATGTGTATTTCATCACTACAGAATATCCCAGTCCATGTGTATTTCATCACTACAGAATATCCCCAGTCCATGTGTATTTCATCACTACAGAATATCCCAGTCCATGTGTATTTCATCACTACAGAATATCCCCAGTCCATGTGTATTTCATCACTACAGAATATCCCCAGTCCATGTGTATTTCATCACTACAGAATATCCCAGTCCATGTGTATTTCATCACTACAGAATATCCCCAGTCCATGTGTATTTCATCACTACAGAATATCCCCAGTCCATGTGTATTTCATCACTACAGAATATCCCCAGTCCATGTGTATTTCATCACTACAGAATATCCCCAGTCCATGTGTATTTCATCACTACAGAATATCCCCAGTCCATGTGTATTTCATCACTACAGAATATCCCAGTCCATGTGTATTTCATCACTACAGAATATCCCAGTCCATGTGTATTTCATCACTACAGAATATCCCAGTCCATGTGTATTTCATCACTACAGAATATCCTCAGTCCATGTGTATTTTGTCACTACAGAATAGCTGGCGATTAAAGTTAGTGACGGAGATGTGAGTCTCCAGCTTCCGTGATCCTTTAATTAACCTTTAACCTTTAACTGTAACAGTGGCAGCGGAGGCGAGAGAAACGTATTTAAATTCAACTGTTGCTTTAAACTGCCGCTTTAAAACCTCAAATATGTTTCATTTCTGTGCGGCAACATTTTTTTGTGCTCCTTGTACAAAATGGCACTGTAGAGCCCTGAGACAGACAGAGACAGAGACAGAGACAGAGACAGGGACAGAGACAGGGACAGAGACAGAGACAGACACAGAGACAGAGACAGAGACAGACACAGAGACAGAGACAGAGACAGAGACAGAGACAGGGACAGGGACAGGGACAGAGACAGGGACAGGGACAGGGACAGGGACAGGGACAGGGACAGAGACAGGGACAGAGACAGGGACAGAGACAGACAGAGACAGAGACAGAGACAGAGACAGAGACAGAGACAGAGACAGAGACACGATGATGCTGACCCCTGCTGTAGTTCTCTCTGTCCCGGGTGATGGGGGATTCAGCCGTCTCTTTGATCTCTCTGATTGAAGGTGTTTTACGTCTGTGTGTATTTGTGTACCGGTGCAAATAGAACACATGTAGGGCCACGTGATTACTGATTATCCCTCTCTCCTCTCCCCATCCCTCTCTCCTCTCCCCATCCCTCTCTCCTCTCCATCCCTCTCTCCTCTCCCCATTCCTCTCTCCTCTCCCTATCCATTCCTCTCTCCTCTCCCTATCCATCCCTCTCTCCTCTCCCTATCCATCCCTCTCTCCTCTCCCTATCCCTCTCTCCCTCTCTCTCCCTCTCCCTATCCCTCTCTCCCTCCTCTCCCTATCCCTCCCTCCTCTCCCTCTCTCCTCTCCCTCTCCCTATCCCTCTCTCCCTCTCTCTCCCTATCCCTCTCTCCCTCTCTCTCCCTATCCCTCTCTCCCTCCTCTCCCTATCCCTCCCTCCTCTCCCTCTCTCCTCTCCCTCTCCCTATCCCTCTCTCCCTCCTCTCCCTATCCCTCCCTCCTCTCCCTCTCTCCTCTTCCTATCCCTATCCCTCTCTCCTCTCCCTATCCCTCCCTCCTCTCCCTCCCTCCTCTCCCCATCCCTCCCTCCTCTCCCTATCCCTCTCTCCCTCTCTCTCCATATCCCTACCTCCTCTCCCTATCCCCATCCCTCCCTCCTCTCCCTATCCCTCCCTCCTCTCCCTCTCTCCTCTCCCTCTCCCTATCCCTCTCTCCCTCTCTCTCCCTATCCCTCTCTCCCTCCTCTCCATATCCCTCCCTCCTCTCCCTCCCTCCTCTCCCTCCCTCCTCTCCCTATCCCTCCCTCCTCTCCCTCTCTCCTCTCACTATCCCTCCCTCCTCTCCCTCTCTCCTCTCACTATCCCTCCCTCCTCTCCCTATCCCTCCCTCCTCTCCCTCCCTCCTATCCCTCTCTCCTCTCCCTCTCTGCACTTTTCTTTAAGACCAGAGCCCTATCTATCCTCAACCATTATTGTGGGTTTCAATTCTCTAAAAAGATTAATGGAAAAATTGTTGATGGCAATCATCTGAGCCACTCACACACCCACAGACACACACACACAGATACACACACCCACAGACACAGATACACACACCCACAGACACACACACTTGGCTCTCTAAGTGGCAATAGATGCACTTAGTTTCAGGACACATTGCTCTTCTCCTAAATATCTCCTTTATTGACACTCCATCTGGTTTCCAGATATTCACCTGGGAATAGTATGTGTGTGTGTGTGTGTGTGTATCTGCTCTCATGTGTGTGGTTTTGATTTGGTGTGTGTATTGATAATTGCTTTCATTACTTACGTCACTGAGTGTCTTATGGGAAACACACAGACCACAGTGGAGGTAGAGAGATAGAGGGGGAGAGGGAGAGAGAGGGAGAGAGAGAGAGAGAGAGAGAGATAGAGAGAGAGAGGCCTACTCTCCAAAGAGAAGCTTTAAATAGAGAGAGGCCTACTCTCCAAAGAGAAGCTTTAAATAGAGAGAGGCCTACTCTCCAAAGAGAAGCTTTAGATAGAGAGAGGCCTACTCTCCAAAGAGAGGCTTTAGATAGAGAGAGGCCTACTCTCCAGAGAGAGGCTTTAAATAGAGAGAGGCCTATTCTCCAGAGAGAGGCTTTAAATAGAGAGAGGCCTACTCTCCAGAGAGAGGCTTTAAATAGAGAGAGGCCTACTCTCCAAAGAGAGGCTTTAAATAGAGAGATGCCTACTCTCCAAAGAGAGGCTTTAAATAGAGAGAGGCCTACTCTCCAAAGAGAGGTTTTAAATAGAGAGAGGCCTACTCTCCAAAGAGAGGCCAAAAAATAGAGAGAGGCCTACTCTCCAAAGAGAGGCTTTAAATAGAGAGAGGCCTACTCTCCAGAGAGAGGCTTTAAATAGAGAGAAGCCTACTCTACAGAGAGAGGCTTTAAATAGAGAGAGGCCTACTCTCCAAAGAGAGGCTTTAAATAGAGAGAGGCCTACTCTCCAGAGAGAGGCTTTAGATAGAGAGAGGCCTACTCTCCAGAGAGAGGCTTTAAAAAGAGAGAGGCTTTAGATAGACAGAGGCCTACTATCCAAAGAGAGGCTTTAAATAGAAAGATGCCTACTCTCCAAAGAGAGGCTTTAAATAGAGAGAGGCCTACTCTCCAAAGAGAAGCTTTAGATAGAGAGACGCCTACTCTCCAGAGAGAGGCTTTAGATAGAGAGAGGCCTACTCTCCAGAGAGAGGCTTTAGATAGAGAGAGGCCTACTCTCCAGAGAGAGGCTTTAAACAGAGAGAGGCCTACTCGCCAGAGAGAGGCTTTAGATAGAGAGAGGCCTACTCTCCAGAGAGAGGCTTTAAATAGAGAGAGGCCTACTCTCCAGAGAGAGGCTTTAGATAGAGAGAGGCCTACTCTCCAGAGAGAGGCTTTAAATAGAGAGAGGCCTACTCTCCAAAGAGAAGCTTTAGATAGAGAGACGCCTACTCTCCAGAGAGAGGCTTTAGATAGAGAGAGGCCTACTCTCCAGAGAGAGGCTTTAAACAGAGAGAGGCCTACTCGCCAGAGAGAGGCTTTAAATAGAGAGAGGCCTACTCTCCAGAGAGAGGCTTTAGATAGAGAGAGGCCTACTCTCCAGAGAGAGGCTTTAAATAGAGAGAGGCCTACTCTCCAGAGAGAGGCTTTAGATAGAGAGAAGCCTACTCTCCAAAGAGAGGCTTTAAAAAGAGAGAGGCTTTAGATAGAGAGAGGCTTTAAATAGAGAGAGGCCTACTCTCCAAAGAGAGGCTTTAAATAGAGAGAGGCCTACTCTCCAGAGAGAGGCTTTAAATAGAGAGAGGCCTACTCTCCAAAGAGAAGCTTTAGATAGAGAGACGCCTACTCTCCAGAGAGAGGCTTTAGATAGAGAGAGGCCTACTCTCCAGAGAGAGGCTTTAAACAGAGAGAGGCCTACTCGCCAGAGAGAGGCTTTAAATAGAGAGAGGCCTACTCTCCAGAGAGAGGCTTTAGATAGAGAGAGGCCTACTCTCCAGAGAGAGGCTTTAAATAGAGAGAGGCCTACTCTCCAGAGAGAGGCTTTAGATAGAGAGAAGCCTACTCTCCAAAGAGAGGCTTTAAAAAGAGAGAGGCTTTAGATAGACAGAGGCCTACTATCCAAAGAGAGGCTTTAAATAGAAAGATGCCTACTCTCCAAAGAGAGGCTTTAAATAGAGAGAGGCCTACTCTCCAAAGAGAAGCTTTAGATAGAGAGACGCCTACTCTCCAGAGAGAGGCTTTAGATAGAGAGAGGCCTACTCTCCAGAGAGAGGCTTTAGATAGAGAGAGGCCTACTCTCCAGAGAGAGGCTTTAAACAGAGAGAGGCCTACTCGCCAGAGAGAGGCTTTAGATAGAGAGAGGCCTACTCTCCAGAGAGAGGCTTTAAATAGAGAGAGGCCTACTCTCCAGAGAGAGGCTTTAAATAGAGAGAGGCCTACTCTCCAAAGAGAGGCTTTAAACAGAGAGAGGCCTACTCTCCAGAGAGAGGCTTTAAATAGAGAGGGGCCTACTCTCCAGAGAGAGGCTTTAAATAGAGAGAGGCCTACTCTCCAGAGAGAGGCTTTAAATAGAGAGAGGCCTACTCTCCAGAGAGAGGCTTTAAAGAGAGAGAGGCTTTAAATAGAGAGAGGCTTTAAATAGAGAGAGGCCTACTCTCCAAAGAGAGGCTTTAAATAGAGAGAGGCCTACTCTCCAGAGAGAGGCTTTAAATAGAGAGAGGCCTACTCTCCAAAGAGAGGTTTTAAATAGAGAGAGGCCTACTCTCCAGAGAGAGGTTTTAAATAGAGAGAGGCCTACTCTCCAAAGAGAGGCTTTAAATAGAGAGAGGCCTACTCTCCAAAGAGAGGCTTTAAATAGAGAGAGGCCTACTCTCCAAAGAGAGGCTTTAAATAGAGAGAGGCCTACTCTCCAGAGAGAAGCTTTAAATAGAGAGAGGCCTACTCTCCAAAGAGAGGCTTTAAATAGAGGCCTACTCTCCAGAGAGAGGCTTTAAATAGAGAGAGGCCTACTCTCCAAAGAGAGGCTTTAAATAGAGAGAGGCCTACTCTCCAAAGAGAGGCTTTAAATAGAGAGAGGCCTACTCTCCAGAGAGAAGCTTTAAATAGAGAGAGGCCTACTCTCCAAAGAGAGGCTTTAAATAGAGGCCTACTCTCCAGAGAGAGGCTTTAAATAGAGAGAGGCCTACTCTCCAAAGAGAGGCTTTAAATAGAGAGAGGCCTACTCTCCAAAGAGAGGCTTTAAATAGAGAGAGGCCTACTCTCCAAAGAGAGGCTTTAAATAGAGAGAGGCCTACTCTCCAGAGAGAGGCTTTAAATAGAGAGAGGTCTACTCTCCAAAGAGAGGCTTTAAATAGAGAGAGGTCTACTCTCCAAAGAGAGGCTTTAAATAGAGAGAGGCCTACTCTCCAGAGAGAGGCTTTAGATAGAGAGAGGCCTACTCTCCAGAAAGAGAAGAGAGAGCTACTTCTGGCTGTTAAGACCCACTGCAGAATGTAGAGGTAGGGAGAAAACAATGTAACACTATTAAGACCCACTGCAGAAAGAGTTGTGACTGTGAGCCAGAGATAGATTTCCTTTCGCCCGTTAGCCAATCCATGATAGAGTCTAGCAGAAAGAGAGAAGGTGTGTATTAGTGACAGCTGATTGGACAGCCATTTTGGATGGATGAGAAACTATAGAATCATGGAATCCCATGGATGAGTTCTAAACTCTGTGTTCTTTTGGCAACATTCTAAACACAACTGGAGTGGGAGGGAAGAGTGGTTGCAACTGTGTGTATTTGTATCCACCACACATTTTCAGATATTATACATTTTTTATTTTGTCAAAGTTGTTTTCATTGCAAGTTAAAGCGTACTGTTAACGCGAGCTGTCATTACATTTATGATCTGTATAGTAACACAACTTGTATCTCAGAGCTATTTTCTTTGCTAATTATAGCTTAATGTTAGCTACAGTCTGGATTCGAACCCGGGGTGTCTGTAGTGACGCATCTAGCACTAGAGATGCAGTGCCTTAGACCACTGCACCATTCAGGAGCTCAAGAAAACATAGATTTTATTTTCAAAATCCTAGAGGAAAATTCTGCTGCCAAACAGACACTGGGAGATGAATTCACCTTTCAGCAGGACAATAACCTAAAACACAAGGCCAAATATACACTGGAGTTGCATACTAAGGCGACATGGAATGTTCCTGAGTGGCCTAGTTACAGTTTGACCTTAAAATCGTCTTGAAAATCTATGGCAAGACTTGAAAATGGCTGTCTAGCAATGATCAACATCCAACTTGACAGCGGATGAGAAATGTTAAAAAAAAATAATAATATGTACAAATATTGTACAATCCAGGTGTTCAAAGCTCTTAGAGACCTACCCAGAAAGCCTCACAGCTGTCATCAATGCCAAAGGTTATTCTAACATAATTTGTAAGTCGCTCTGGATAAGAGCGTCTGCTAAATGACTTAAATGTAAATGTAAACATGTATTCATGTAAATGAGATATTTCTGTATTTAATTTTCAGTAAATTCGCAACAATTTCGAAAAACAGGTTTTCACTTTTGTCATTATGGGGTAGATGGGAGAGAAAAAAACTTTTTTTTGAATTCAGGCTTTAACAAAATGTAGAATAAGTGGAAGGGGTCTGAATACTTTCTGAAGGCGCTAGCTGGCTCTCATCATAACAGCAGGGTTCATGTATGCTGTACATAAACAGAGATGCAAGCAGACAAGCATTCACACACACACGCTTCACTGTGTACCAGTAACTAGCCTGTCATGATCAGACACACATGCTTATCTACCAGCCTGAGGGGGTTAGGGGGGGATATGAGGTTAGGCTCACATTCACTGTGTGTGTGTGAATGTGAGCTACCCTGGGGTGAGACTAATTGTTGCCAGGTTGGTTTTGTAACATCACTGATGTATGTACACTAGAAAGACCAGAGGACAAACACACACACACACA
>NW_027016173.1:135765-180765 GCF_036934945.1 Oncorhynchus masou masou | reverse complement strand
TTTGGTTTAGTTAGGACTGCTGGGAGGTGGTTTGTTCCATCTAGGACAGCTGAGAGGTGGTTTGGTATAGCTAAGACTGCTGGGAGGTGGTTTGGTTTTGTTAGGACTGCTGGGAGGTGATTTGGTCCATCTAGGACAGCTGGGAGGTGGTTTGGTATAGCTAGGACTGCTGGGAGGTGATTTGGTTTAGTTCGGACTGCAGGGAGGTGGTTTGGTTTAGTTAGGACTACTGAGAGGTAGTTTGGTTTAGCTAAGACTGCTGGGAGGTGGTTTGGTTTAGCTTGGACTGCTGAGAGGTGGTTTGGTTTAGTTAGGACTGTTGGAGGTCTTTTGTTCCATCTAGGACTGCTGGGAGGAGATTTGAATTACCTTGGACTGCTAGGAGGTGGTTTGGTTTAGCTAGGACTGCTGGGAGGTGGTTTGGTTTAGCTAGGACTGCTGGGAGGTGGTTTGGTTTAGCTAGGACTGCTGGGAGGTGGTTTGGTTTAGCTAGGACTGCTGGGAGGTGGTGTGGTTTAGTTAGGACTGCTGGGAGGTGGTTTGGTTTAGTTAGGACTGCTGGAGGTATTTTGCTCCATCTAGGACTGCTGGGAGGAGATTTGAATTACCTTGGACTGCTGGGAGGTGGTTTGGTTTAGCTAGGACTGCTGGGAGGTGGTTTGGTTTTGCTTGGACTGCTGGGAGGTGGTTTGGTTTAGTTAGCACTGCTGGGAGGTGGTTTGGTATAGCTAGGACTGCTGGGAGGTGGTGTGGTTTAGTTAGGACTGCTGGGAGGTGGTTTGTTCCATCTAAGACAGCTGGGAGGTGGTTTGGTATAGCTAGGACTGCTGGGATGTGGTTTGGTTTTGTTAGGACTTCTGGGAGGTGATTTGGTTTAAACAGGATTGCTGGGAGGAGGTTTGGTTTAGCTAGGACTGCTGGGAGGTGGGTTGGTTTAGTTAGCACTCCCGGGAGGTGGTTTGGCATAGCTAGGACTGCTGGGAGGTGGTTTGGTTTTGTTAGGACTGCTGGGAGGTTATTTGGTTAAAACAGGATTGCTGGGAGGTGGTTTAGTTTATCTAGGACTGCTGGGAGGTGATTTGGTTTAGTTCGGACTGCAGGGAGGTGGTTTGTTCCATCTAAGACAGCTGGGAGGTGGTTTGGTATAGCTAGGACTGCTGGGATGTGGTTTGGTTTTGTTAGGACTTCTGGGAGGTGATTTGGTTTAAACAGGATTGCTGGGAGGAGGTTTGGTTTAGCTAGGACTGCTGGGAGGTGGGTTGGTTTAGTTAGCACTCCCGGGAGGTGGTTTGGCATAGCTAGGACTGCTGGGAGGTGGTTTGGTTTTGTTAGGACTGCTGGGAGGTTATTTGGTTTAAACAGGATTGCTGGGAGGTGGTTTAGTTTAGCTAGGACTGCTGGGAGGTGATTTGGTTTAGTTCGGACTGCAGGGAGGTGGTTTGGTTTAGTTAGGACTACTGAGAGTTAGTTTGGTTTAGCTAAGACTGCTGGGAGGTGGTTTGGTTTAGCTTGGACTGCTGAGAGGTGGTTTGGTTTAGTTAGGACTGTTAGAGGTCTTTTGTTCCATCTAGGACTGCTGGGAGGAGATTTGAATTACCTTGGACTGCTGGGAGGTGGTTTGCTTTAGCTAGGACTGCTGGGAGGTGGTTTGGCTTTGCTTGGACTGCTGGGAGGTGGTTTGGTTTAGTTAGCACTGCTGGGAGGTGGTTTGGTATAGCTATGACTGCTGGGAGGTGGTTTGGTTTAGTTAGGACTGCTGGGAGGTGGTTTGTTCCATCTAGGACAGCTGAGAGGTGGTTTGGTATAGCTAAGACTGCTGGGAGGTGGTTTGGTTTTGTTAGGACTGCTGGGAGGTGATTTGGTCCATCTAGGACAGCTGGGAGGTGGTTTGGTATAGCTAGGACTGCTGGGAGGTGATTTGGTTTAGTTCGGACTGCAGGGAGGTGGTTTGGTTTAGTTAGGACTACTGAGAGGTAGTTTGGTTTAGCTAAGACTGCTGGGAGGTGGTTTGGTTTAGCTTGGACTGCTGGGAGGTGGTTTGGTTTAGCTTGGACTGCTGAGAGGTGGTTTGGTTTAGTTAGGACTGTTGGAGGTCTTTTGTTCCATCTAGGACTGCTGGGAGGAGATTTGAATTACCTTGGACTGCTGGGAGGTGGTTTGGTTTAGGTAGGACTGCTGGGAGGTGGTTTGGCTTTGCTTGGACTGCTGGGAGGTGGTTTGGTTTAGTTAGCACTGCTGGGAGGTGGTTTGGTATAGCTATGACTGCTGGGAGGTGGTTTGGTTTAGTTAGGACTGCTGGGAGGTGGTTTGTTCCATCTAGGACAGCTGAGAGGTGGTTTGGTATAGCTAAGACTGCTGGGAGGTGGTTTGGTTTTGTTAGGACTGCTGGGAGGTGATTTGGTCCATCTAGGACAGCTGGGAGGTGGTTTGGTATAGCTAGGACTGCTGGGAGGTGATTTGGTTTAGTTCGGACTGCAGGGAGGTGGTTTGGTTTAGTTAGGACTACTGAGAGGTAGTTTGGTTTAGCTAAGACTGCTGGGAGGTGGTTTGGTTTAGCTTGGACTGCTGAGAGGTGGTTTGGTTTAGTTAGGACTGTTGGAGGTCTTTTGTTCCATCTAGGACTGCTGGGAGGAGATTTGAATTACCTTGGACTGCTAGGAGGTGGTTTGGTTTAGCTAGGACTGCTGGGAGGTGGTTTGGTTTAGCTAGGACTGCTGGGAGGTGGTTTGGTTTACCTAGGACTGCTGGGAGGTGGTTTGGTTTAGCTAGGACTGCTGGGAGGTGGTGTGGTTTAGTTAGGACTGCTGGGAGGTGGTTTGGTTTAGTTAGGACTGCTGGAGGTATTTTGCTCCATCTAGGACTGCTGGGAGGAGATTTGAATTACCTTGGACTGCTGGGAGGTGGTTTGGTTTAGCTAGGACTGCTGGGAGGTGGTTTGGTTTTGCTTGGACTGCTGGGAGGTGGTTTGGTTTAGTTAGCACTGCTGGGAGGTGGTTTGGTATAGCTAGGACTGCTGGGAGGTGGTGTGGTTTAGTTAGGACTGCTGGGAGGTGGTTTGTTCCATCTAAGACAGCTGGGAGGTGGTTTGGTATAGCTAGGACTGCTGGGATGTGGTTTGGTTTTGTTAGGACTTCTGGGAGGTGATTTGGTTTAAACAGGATTGCTGGGAGGAGGTTTGGTTTAGCTAGGACTGCTGGGAGGTGGGTTGGTTTAGTTAGCACTCCCGGGAGGTGGTTTGGCATAGCTAGGACTGCTGGGAGGTGGTTTGGTTTTGTTAGGACTGCTGGGAGGTTATTTGGTTTAAACAGGATTGCTGGGAGGTGGTTTAGTTTAGCTAGGACTGCTGGGAGGTGATTTGGTTTAGTTCGGACTGCAGGGAGGTGGTTTGGTTTAGTTAGGACTACTGAGAGTTAGTTTGGTTTAGCTAAGACTGCTGGGAGGTGGTTTGGTTTAGCTTGGACTGCTGAGAGGTGGTTTGGTTTAGTTAGGACTGTTAGAGGTCTTTTGTTCCATCTAGGACTGCTGGGAGGAGATTTGAATTACCTTGGACTGCTAGGAGGTGGTTTGGTTTAGCTAGGACTGCTGGGAGGTGGTTTGGTTTAGCTAGGACTGTTGGAGGTCTTTTGTTCCATCTAGGACTGCTGGGAGGAGATTTGAATTACCTTGGACTGCTGGGAGGTGGTTTAGTTTAGCTAGGACTGCTGGGAGGTGGTTTGGTTTAGCTAGGACTGCTGGGAGGTGGTTTGGTTTAGTTAGGACTGCTGGGACGCGGTTTGTTCCATCTAGGACTTCTGGGAGGTGGTTTGGTTTAGCTAGGACTGCTGGGAGGTGGTTTGTTCCATCTGGGACTGCTGGGTGATGGGAGGTGGTTTGGTATAGCTAGGACTGCTGAGAGATAGTTTGGTATAGCTAGGACTGATGGGAGGGGGTTTGCTATTGATGGGAGGTGGTTTGGTTTAGTTAAGACTGCTGTGAGGTTGTTTGGTTTAGCTAGGATTGCTGGGACACGGTTTGTTCCATCTAGGACTGCTGGGAGGTGGTTTGGTTTAGCTAGGACTGCTGGGAAGTGGTTTGGTTTAGCTAGGACTGTTGGATGTCTTTTGTTCCATCTAGGACTGCTGGGAGGAGATTTGAATTACCTTGGACAGCTGGGAGGTGGTTTGGTTTAGTTAGGACTGCTGTGAGGTGTTTGGTTTAGCTAGGATTGCTGGGACACGGTTTGTTCCATCTAGGACTGCTGGGAGGTGGTTTGGTTTAGTTAGGACTGCTGAGAGGTGGTTTGGTTTAGTTAGGACAGCTGTGAGGTTGTTTGGTTTAGCTAGGACAGCTGGGAGGTGGTTTGTTCCATCCGGGACTGCTGGGTGATGGGAGGTGGTTTGGTGGGTCTCAGAGAGCTGATGATGGGAGCTGGTTTGGTTTAGCTTGGACTGCTGGGAGGTGGTTTGGTTTAGCTAGGACTGCTGGGAGGTGGTTTGGTTTAGCTAGGACTGCTGAGAGGTGGTTTGGTTTAGCTAGGACTGCTGAGAGGTGGTTTGGTTTAGCTAGGACTGCTGGGAGGTGGTTTGGTTTAGCTAGGACTGCTGGGAGGTGGTTTGGTTTAGCTAGGACTGCTGAGAGGTGGTTTGGTTTAGCTAGGACTGCTGGGAGGTGGTTTGGTTTAGCTTGGACTGCTGGGAGGTGGTTTGGTTTAGCTAGGACTGCTGGGAGGTGGTTTGGTTTAGCTAGGACTGCTGAGAGGTGGTTTGGTTTAGCTAGGACTGCTGGGAGGTGGTTTGGTTTAGCTAGGACTGCTGGGAGGTGGTTTGGTTTAGCTAGGACTGCTGGGAGGTGGTTTGGTTTAGCTAGGACTGCTG
Organism: Oncorhynchus masou masou; assembly: GCF_036934945.1. Classification (NCBI taxonomy): domain Eukaryota; kingdom Metazoa; phylum Chordata; class Actinopteri; order Salmoniformes; family Salmonidae; genus Oncorhynchus; species Oncorhynchus masou. Next base: position 175,912 of record NW_027016173.1, on the reverse strand, counting down.
GGAGGTGGTTTGGTTTAGCTAGGACTGCTGGGAGGTGGTTTGGTTTAGCTAGGACTGCTGGGAGGTGGTTTGGTTTAGCTAGGACTGCTGGGAGGTGGTTTGGTTTAGCTAGGACTGCTGGGAGGTGGTTTGGTTTAGCTAGGACTGCTGGGAGGTGGTTTGGTTTAGCTAGGACTGCTGGGAGGTGGTTTGGTTTAGCTAGGACTGCTGGGAGGTGGTTTGGTTTAGCTAGGACTGCTGGGAGGTGGTTTGGTTTAGCTAGGACTGCTGGGAGGTGGTTTGGTGGGTCTCAGAGAGCTGATGCTTGGAAAGAGAAGACTAGTGGGAGGAAATACACAAAACAGGACTCCTGTGATATTTCAAAGTGATGAGATGTGTTTCACTTAAATGGAAAGTACACCCAAATTTAAAAAAAAAATACATATTGGTTTCTTTATTCTGTAAGCAGTCTATTGACACGGTTTGACAGCAATCCATGTTTTGATCTATGCATTACAATACATGATATGCAAAAAAATGCTAATATAGGTCCGCTAATACAGACAGACAGACAGACAGACAGACAGACAGACAGACAGACAGACAGACAGACAGACAGACAGACAGACAGACAGACAGACAGACAGAGAAAGACGTGGAGAGACCAGCTGTGATTTTGAGTGTGAGTTTTAATCTGTGTTTGATGAAACTGAGTTTTATAGGAACATTTTCTGAATCTCTCTCGCTCTCTATTCAGACTCATTATAGAGTCACTCATTGGGGAAGATGCTAAAAGCATTTCCATGTTTCTCTATTCTGACAGTATGCACTTATTATTCCACATTACGGATTCAGAGTTGGATCCAGAGTTGAGTTAGATTCACAGTTGGATCCAGAGTTGAGTTAGATTCACAGTTGGATCCAGAGTTGGATCCAGAGTTGAGTTAGATTCACAGTTGGATCCAGAGTTGGATCCAGAGTTGAGTTAGATTCACAGTTGGATCCAGAGTTGGATTCAGAGTTGGATCCAGAGTTGGATTCAGAGTTGAGTTAGATTCACAGTTGGATTCAGATTTGGATCCAGAGTTGGATCCAGAGTTGGATCCAGAGTTGAGTTAGATTCACAGTTGGATCCAGAGTTGGATTCAGAGTTGGATCCAGAGTTGGATCCAGAGTTGAGTTAGATTCACAGTTGGATCCAGAGTTGGATTCAGAGTTGGATCCAGAGTTGGATTCAGAGTTGAGTTAGATTCACAGTTGGATCCAGAGTTGGATTCAGAGTTGGATCCAGAGTTGGATCCAGAGTTGATTTAGATTCACAGTTGGATTCAGAGTTGGATCCAGAGTTGGATCCAGAGTTGGATCCAGAGTTGAGTTAGATTCACAGTTGGATCCAGAGTTGGATCCAGAGTTGGATCCAGAGTTGAGTTGGATTCACAGTTGGATCCAGAGTTGGATCCAGAGTTGGATCCAGAGTTGGATCCAGAGTTGAGTTAGATTCACAGTTGGATCCAGAGTTGGATCCAGAGTGGGATCCAGAGTTGGATCCAGAGTGGGATCCAGAGTGGGATCCAGAGTTGAGTTGGATCCAGAGTTGAGTTGGATCCAGAGTTGGATCCAGAGTGCGATTTGACCTTCCTAATATTGAGTTTTCACGGGTGACATTGGACTCCACAAGGTGTCGAAAGCATTCCACAGGGATGCTGGCCCATGTTGACTCCAATGCTTCCCCACAGTTGTGTCAAGTTGGCTGGACATCCTTTGGCGTGATGGACCATTCTGGATACACACGATAAACTGCGGACTATGAAAACCCCAGCAGCGTTGCAGTTCTTGACAAACCGGTCCGTCTGGCACCTACTCCCATACAAAGACACCTACTCCCATACCCCGTTCAAAGGCACCTCCTACCATACCCCGTTCAAAGACACCTACTCCCCTACCCCATTCACAGACACCTACTACCATACACCGTTCAAAGGCACCTACTCCCATACCCCGTTCAAAGACACCTCCTTCCATACCCCGTTCAAAGGCACCTCCTTCCATACCCCGTTCAAAGGCACCTCCTTCCATACCCCGTTCAAAGGCACCTACTCCCATACCCCGTTCAAAGGCACCTACTCCCATACCCCGTTCAAAGGCACCTACTCCCATACCCCGTTCAAAGGCACCTACTCCCATACCCCGTTCAAAGGCACCTACTCCCATACCCCGTTCAAAGGCACCTACTCCCGTACCCCATTCAAAGGCACCTCCTTCCATACGCCGTTCAAAGGCACCTCCTTCCATACCCCATTCAAAGACACCTACTCCCATACCCCGTTCAAAGGCACCTCCTTCCATACCCCATTCAAAGACACCTACTACCATACCCCGTTCAAAGGCACTTACTCCCATACCCCGTTCAAAGGCACCTACTACCATACCTTGTTCAAAGACCCCTACTACCATACCTCGTTCAAAGACCCCTACTACCATACCCCGTTCAAAGGCACCTATTACCATACCCCGTTCAAAGACACCTACTACCATACCCCGTTCAAAGACACCTACTCCCATACCCCGTTCAAAGACACCTACTCCCCTACCCCATTCACAGACACCTACTGCCATACCCCATTCAAAGGCACCTCCTTCCATACCCCGTCCAAAGGCACCTACTCCCATACCCCATTCAAAGGCACCTCCTTCCATACCCCGTCCAAAGGCACCTACTCCCATACCCCGTTCAAAGGCACCTCCTTCCATACCCCGTCCAAAGGCACCTACTCCCCTACCCTGTTCAAAGGCACTTCAATCTCTTGTCTTGCCCATTCACCCTCTGAATGACACACAAACACAATCCCATGTCTCAATTTACTCAAGGCTTAAACATCCTTCTTCAACCTGACTCGTCCCCTTCATCTACTCTGATTGGATTTAACAAGTGCCATCAATAAGAGATCATAGCTTTCTCCCGGATTCATCTGGTCAGTCTATGTCATGGATAGTGAAGGTGATCTTAATGTTTTGTCCACTCAGTGTACATTGACCTTTGGTCAATAAATTAACAATTAACATTAAATCAACTAAATTTAACCTTTATTTACAGTTTTTCACAATTGCTTACACACTAAAATTGGAACTTGATTTGGCAATCACCTGATAAGAGAATGATGTTCTCCAGGTACATTACTCTGTCTGCAAACCAGAATGTGTAAGATCCTGGTTGAATGAAACAGACGGAGGCCCAGCTAAAATAGTCAAAGATGTTTATTCACGGGGACGTTCTAAAGTCAAGAATACAAAACAATTCATTTTATACTGACTTCTCACGCCCCCACACATTCACACAGCCATACGCACACACATGTCCTGCTACACACACACTGTCTGTCTCACTACCCAGCCGACAGAGATAATGACCTTGTCCTTGAGACGTTCTCTCCCAAATCTCTAGTCAGGTCGGGACCAAGCTCAGACAGTCTGTGTTTAAAATACCATAAAGACATATTGTCTTTACCCTGATTCTGACTAGGACTACACATTTATTGATTATGATTTTATACATTCTAATCAATTCCATACAATTAATATGTTTCAGGGCGGAATATTCTAATCATTCAATTAACAGACAATTCTCACCTATCATCCCCCGAAACCAGAAACTCATGTACCAAATCCCTAAACCAAGACTGAAAACTTGCAAGTACATTTCCTGCTTTACACTCAGTTTTCATTTCTATATCACACTTTTTTTTTTTTTTTTGCAAAACACTACACACAGTTCTCTACATTAGGAACAACATTAAAAATTAAAATCTCTTTAGTCCCTTTGGAAAGCAACACCAATCACAATGCCAAGCTCGACACACAAATTGTCAACACCCACTACTCACGGGTGTAAACACTAGTTGCTGAATTGAAATCAGAGCTCTATATTATATATATATATATATATTTATCAGAGCTTTGAGCGATAAAAGGCCACAGATGAGCTCTTCTGTTCTGGAGGAGAATGGAAGTCAATGGTGAAACAAGAGCTGGAGGTGAAGGAGTGAGAGGAGGAGGAGGAGGTGGAGGAGGAGGAGGAGGAGGAGGAGGAGGAGGAGGTGAAGGAGGAGAGGAGGAGGAGGAGGAGGAGGAGGAGGGAGGAGGAGGAGGAGGAGGAGGAGGAGGAGGAGGAGCTGGAGGTGAAGGAGGAGGAGGAGGGAGGAGGAGGAGGAGGAGGATGAGGTGAAGGAGTGAGAGGAAGAGGAGGAGGAGGGAGGAGGAGGAGGAGGAGGAGGAGGAGGAGGAGGTGAAGGAGTGAGAGGAGGAGGAGGAGGAGGAGGGAGGAGGAGGAGGAGGAGGAGGTGAAGGGAGGAGGAGGAAGAGGAGGAGGAGGAGGAGGGAGGAGGAGGAGGAGGAGGAGGAGGTGAAGGAGTGAGAGGACGAGGAGGACGAGGAGGAGGAGGAGGAGGAGGTGAAGGAGTGAGAGGAGGAGGAGGAGGAGGTGAAGGAGTGAGAGGACGAGGAGGACGAGGAGGAGGAGGAGGAGGAGGAGGAGGAGGTGAAGGAGTGAGAGGAGGAGGAGGAGGAGGAGGTGAAGGAGTGAGAGGAAGAGGAGGATGAGGTGAAGGAGTGAGAGGAAGAGGAGGACGAGGAGGTGGTGAAGGAGTGAGAGGAGGAGGAGGAGGAGGAGGTGAAGGAGTGAGAGGAAGAGGAGGACGAGGAGGTGAAGGAGTGAGAGGAGGAGGAGGAGGTGAAGGAGTGAGAGGAAGAGGAGGACGAGGAGGTGGTGAAGGAGTGAGAGGAGGAGGAGGAGGAGGTGAAGGAGTGAGAGGAAGAGGAGGACGAGGAGGTGAAGGAGTGAGAGGAAGAGGAGGACGAGGAGGTGGTGAAGGAGTGAGAGGAGGAGGAGGAGGAGGAGGTGAAGGAGTGAGAGGAAGAGGAGGACGAGGAGGTGGTGAAGGAGTGAGAGGAGGAGGAGGAGGAGGAGGAGGTGAAGGAGTGAGAGGAGGAGGAGGAGGAGGAGGTGAAGGAGTGAGAGGAAGAGGAGGACGAGGAAGGACAGTTGTTTCAGATGAGATCAGGGCCACATTGGTTGACCATGTGATCAACCATGGGTAGAGTATGAGGGAGGCTGGGCAGAGAGTTCAATCCAACCTGAGCCATGGGTTGAGTATGAGGGAGGCTGGGCAGAGAGTTCAACCCAACCTGAGCCATGGGTTGAGTATGAGGGAGGCTGGGCAGAGAGTTCAACCCAACCTGAGCCATGGGTTGAGTATGAGGGAGGATGGGCAGAGAGTTCAACCCAACCTGAGCCATGGGTTGAGTATGAGGGAGGCTGGGCAGAGAGTTCAACCCAACCTGAGCCATGGGTTGAGTATGAGGGAGGCTGGTCAGAGTTCAACCCAACCTGAGCCATGGGTTGAGTATGAGGGAGGCTGGGAAGAGAGTTCAACCCAACCTGAGCCATGGGTTGAGTATGAGGGAGGCTGGGCAGAGAGTTCAACCCAACCTTAGCCATGGGTTGAGTATGAGGGAGGCAGAGAGTTCAACCCAACCTGAGCCATGGATTGAGTATGAGGGAGGCTGGGCAGAGAGTTCAACCCAACCTGAGCCATGGGTTGAGTATGAGGGAGGCTGGTCAGAGTTCAACCCAACCTGAGCCATGGGTTGAGTATGAGGGAGGCTGGGCAGAGAGTTCAACCCAACCTGAGCCATGGGTTGAGTATGAGGGAGGCTGGTCAGAGTTCAACCCAACCTGACCCATGGGTTGAGTATGAGGGAGGCTGGGAAGAGAGTTCAACCCAACCTGAGCCATGGTTTGAGTATGAGGGAGGCTGGGCAGAGAGATCAACCCAACCTGAGCCGCTACAAGGTTGCGTCTGTCATCCGTGCATTCAGAAATGAGAACCGGTAAGTTACCTACCATCTACACTATGCTCTTTATGCATGTATACTGAAGTGTACTGCAGTCCGACTTATCTGTTGGCCTACGTTACTCAGTGATTGTTGGCCAATGTTACAGTAATGTAATTTCATATTGAAAGAGAATTGATTATGTTAGCTTACTTTAACCAATCATATCATATTGTGGATCTTCATCAGAACTGAGAGACGGTCAGGCCATGGTGGAAGACACCTGTAACGATCTTCGTCTTCATCGGATGAGGAGTAGGAAGGATCGGACCAAAACGCAGCTTGGTAAGTGTCCATGATTAGTTATTATACCAGAACACGAAAATACAAAATAACAAAATTAATGTAAAAAATGAAAATCGAAACAGGAAACAACAACCCACAAACACCAGGTGGGAAAAAGGCTCCCTAAGTATGGTTCTCAATCAGAGGCAACGATAGACAGCTGCCTCTGATTGGGAACCATACCAGGCCAAACACAAAGAAAAGAAGACATAGAAAAACAACATAGAATGCCCACCCCAACTCACGCCCCGACCAAACCAAAATAGAGACATAAAAAAAGAAACTACGGTCAGGGCGTGACAACACCATTCACACCAGATCAGGAGACCACTATGGTGAACATGGTGACAAACAACACCATTAGACTAAATAGGAGGCAGGATGCAGACACATGTCAAATAGGAGGGAGGATGCAGACACATGTCAAATAGGAGGCAGGTTGCAGACACGTGTCAAATAGGAGGCAGGATGCAGACACGTGTCAAATAGGAGGGAGGATGCAGACACATGTCAAATAGGAGGGAGGATGCAGACACATGTCAAATAGGAGGGAGGATGCAGACACATGTCAAATAGGAGGCAGGATGCAGACACGTGTCAAATAGGAGGGAGGATGCAGACACTTGTCAAATAGGAGGGAGGATGCAGACACATGTCAAATAGGAGGCAGGTTGCAGACACGTGTCAAATAGGAGGGAGGATGCAGACACGTGTCAAATAGGAGGGAGGATGTAGACACATGTCAAATAGGAGGGAGGATGCAGACACATGTCAAATAGGAGGGAGGATGCAGACACATGTCAAATAGGAGGCAGGATGCAGACACGTGTCAAATAGGAGGGAGGATGCAGACACATGTCAAATAGGAGGGAGGATGCAGACACATGTCAAATAGGGGGGCAGGATGCAGACACATGTCAAATAGGGGGCAAGATGCAGACACATGTCAAATAGGGGGCAGGATGCAGACACATGTCAAATAGGAGGCAGGATGCAGACACATGTCAAATAGGAGGGAGGATGCAGACACATGTCAAATAGGAGGCAGGATGCAGACACATGTCAAATAGGAGGGAGGATGCAGACACATGTCAAATAGGAGGGAGGATGCAGACACATGTCAAATAGGGGGCAGGATGCAGACACATGTCAAATAGGAGGCAGGATGCAGACACGTGTCAAATAGGAGGCAGGATGCAGACACATGTCAAATAGGAGGGAGGATGCAGACACATGTCAAATAGGAGGGAGGATGCAGACACATGTCAAATAGGAGGGAGGATGCAGACACATGTCAAATAGGAGGCAGGATGTAGACACATGTCAAATAGGAGGCAGGATGTAGACACATGTCAAATAGGAGGCAGGATGCAGACACATGTCAAATAGGAGGGAGGATGCAGACACATGTCAAATAGGAGGGAGGATGCAGACACATGTCAAATAGGAGGGAGGATGCAGACACATGTCAAATAGGGGGCAGGATGCAGACACATGTCAAATAGGAGGGAGGATGCAGACACATGTCAAATACGAGGCAGGATGCAGACACGTGTCAAATAGGAGGGAGGATGCAGACACATGTCAAATAGGGGGCAGGATGCAGACACATGTCAAATAGGAGGCAGGATGCAGACACGTGTCAAATAGGAGGCAGGATGCAGACACATATCAAATAGGAGGGAGGATGCAGACACATGTCAAATAGGAGGGAGGATGCAGACACATGTCAAATAGGAGGGAGGATGCAGACACATGTCAAATAGGATGGAGGATGCAGACACATGTCAAATAGGAGGGAGGATGCAGACACATGTCAAATAGGAGGCAGGATGCAGACACATGTCAAATAGGAGGGAGGATGCAGACACGTGTCAAATAGGAGGGAGGATGCAGACACATGTCAAATAGGAGGGATGAGGATGCAGACACATGTCAAATACGAGGCAGGATGCAGACACGTGTCAAATAGGAGGGAGGATGCAGACACATGTCAAATAGGGGGCAGGATGCAGACACATGTCAAATAGGAGGCAGGATGCAGACACGTGTCAAATAGGAGGCAGGATGCAGACACATATCAAATAGGAGGGAGGATGCAGACACATGTCAAATAGGAGGGAGGATGCAGACACATGTCAAATAGGAGGGAGGATGCAGACACATGTCAAATAGGATGGAGGATGCAGACACATGTCAAATAGGAGGCAGGATGCAGACACGTGTCAAATAGGAGGCAGGATGCAGACACATATCAAATAGGAGGGAGGATGCAGACACATGTCAAATAGGAGGGAGGATGCAGACACATGTCAAATAGGAGGGAGGATGCAGACACATGTCAAATAGGATGGAGGATGCAGACACATGTCAAATAGGAGGCAGGATGCAGACACATGTCAAATAGGAGGGAGGATGCAGACACATGTCAAATAGGAGGCAGGATGCAGACACATGTCAAATAGGAGGGAGGATGCAGACATGTCAAATAGGGGGCAGGATGCAGACACATGTCAAATAGGAGGGAGGATGCAGACACATGTCAAATAGGAGGCAGGATGCAGACACATGTCAAATAGGAGGCAGGATGCAGACACATGTCAAATAGGAGGGAGGATGCAGACACATGTCAAATAGGAGGCAGGATGCAGACACATGTCAAATAGGAGGGAGGATGCAGACACATGTCAAATAGGAGGCAGGATGCAGACACATGTCAAATAGGAGGGAGGATGCAGACACATGTCAAATAGGAGGGAGGATGCAGACACATGTCAAATAGGAGGGAGGATGCAGACACATGTCAAATAGGGGGCACGATGCAGACACATGTCAAATAGGAGGCAATATAAATATAAAACACCACAACCCTACAAACTGGCCTCCACCGTGTCCCAATATAAAACACCACAACCCTACCAACTAGCCTCCACCCTGTCCAATATAAAACACCACAACCCTACCTACTAGCCTCCACCCTGTCCAATATAAAACACCACAACCCTACCTACTAGCCTGCACCCTGTCTAATATAAAACACCACAACCCTACCAACTAGCCCCCACGCTGTCCAATATAAAACACCACAACCCTACCAACTAGCCTCCACCCTGTCCAATATGAAACACCACAACCCTAACTACTAGCCTCCACCCTGTCCAATATAAAACACCACAACCCTACCTACTAGCCTCCACCCTGTCCAATATAAAACACCACAACCCTACCTACTAGCCTGCACCCTGTCTAATATAAAACACCACAACCCTACCAACTAGCCTCCACCCTGTCCAATATGAAACACCACAACCCTACCTACTAGCCTGAAAACTGTCTAATATAAAACACCACAACCCTACCAACTAGCCTCCACCCTGTCCAATATAAAACACCACAACCCTACCAACTAGCCTCCACCCTGTCCAATATAAAACACCACAACCCTACCAACTAGCCCCCACGCTGTCCAATATAAAACACCACAACCCTACCAACTAGCCTCCACCCTGTCCAATATAAAACACCACAACCCTACCTACTAGACTCCACCCTGTCCAATATAAAACACCACAACCCTACCAACTAGCCTCCACCCTGTCCAATATAAAACACCACAACCCTACCAACTAGCCTCCACACTGTCCAATATAAAACACCACAACCCTACCAACTAGCCTCCACCCTGTCCAATATAAAACACCACAACCCTAACTACTAGCCCCCACCCTGTCCAATATAAAACACCACAACCCTACCTACTAGCCTCCACCCTGTCCAATATAAAACACCACAACCCTACCTACTAGCCTGCACCCTGTCTAATATAAAACACCACAACCCTACCAACTAGCCTCCACCCTGTCCAATATAAAACACAACCCTACCAACTAGCCTCCACCGTGTCCCAATATAAAACACAACCCTACCAACTAGCCTCCACCCTGTCCCAATATAAAACACAACCCTACCAACTAGCCTCCACCCTGTCCGAATATAGAACACAACCCTAACGACTAGCCTCCACCGTGTCCCAATATAAAACACAACCCTACCAACTAGCCTCCACCCTGTCCCAATATAAAACACAACCCTATCAACTAGCCTTCACCCTGTCCCAATATAGAACACAACCCTACCTACTAGCCTCCACCCTGTCCAATATAAAACACAACCCTACCAACTAGCCTCCACCCTGTCCCAATATAGAACACAACCCTACCAACTAGCCTCCACCGTGTCCCAATATAGAACACAACCCTACCTACTAGCCTCCACCCTGTCCAATATAAAACACAACCCTACCAACTAGCCTCCACCGTGTCCCAATATAAAACACAACCCTAACAACTAGCCTCCACCCTGTCCAATATAAAACACCATAACCATAACAACTAGCCTCCACCGTGTCCCAATATAGAACACAACCCTACCTACAAGCCTCCACCGTGTCCAATATAAAACACCACAACCCTACCAACTAGCCTCCACCCTGTCCAATATAAAACACCACAACCCTACCAACTAGCCTCCACCGTGTCCCCATATAGAACACAACCGTACCTACTAGCCTCCACCGTGTCCAATATGAAACACCACAACCCTACCAACTAGCCTCCACCCTGTCCAATATAAAACACCACAACCCTACCAACTAGCCTCCACCCTGTCCAATATAAAACACCACAACCCTACCAACTAGCCTCCACCCTGTCCAATATAAAACACCACAACCCTACCAACTAGCCTCCACCCTGTCCAATATAAAACACCACAACCCTAACTACTAGCCTGAAAACTGTCTAATATAAATCACCACAACCCTACCAACTGGCCTCCACCCTGTCCAATATAAAACACCACAACCCTACCAACTAGCCTCCACCCTGTCCAATATAAAACACCACAACCCTACCAACTAGCCTCCACCCTGTCCAATATAAAACACCACAACCCTACCAACTAGCCTCCACCCTGTCCAATATAAAACACCACAACCCTAACTACTAGCCTCCACCCTGTCCAATATAAAACACCACAACCCTACCTACTAGTCTCCACCCTGTCCAATATAAAACACCACAACCCTACCTACTAGCCTGCACCCTGTCTAATATAAAACACCACAACCCTACCAACTAGCCTCCACCCTGTCCAATATAAAACACCACAACCCTACCAACTAGCCTCCACCCTGTCCAATATAAAACACCACAACCCTACCAACTAGCCTCCACCGTGTCCCCATATAGAACACAACCGTACCTACTAGCCTCCACCGTGTCCAATATGAAACACCACAACCCTACCAACTAGCCTCCACCCTGTCCAATATAAAACACCACAACCCTACCAACTAGCCTCCACCCTGTCCAATATAAAACACCACAACCCTACCAACTAGCCTCCACCCTGTCCAATATAAAACACCACAACCCTACCAACTAGCCTCCACCCTGTCCAATATAAAACACCACAACCCTAACTACTAGCCTGAAAACTGTCTAATATAAATCACCACAACCCTACCAACTGGCCTCCACCCTGTCCAATATAAAACACCACAACCCTACCAACTAGCCTCCACCCTGTCCAATATAAAACACCACAACCCTACCAACTAGCCTCCACCCTGTCCAATATAAAACACCACAACCCTACCAACTAGCCTCCACCCTGTCCAATATAAAACACCACAACCCTAACTACTAGCCTCCACCCTGTCCAATATAAAACACCACAACCCTACCTACTAGTCTCCACCCTGTCCAATATAAAACACCACAACCCTACCTACTAGCCTGCACCCTGTCTAATATAAAACACCACAACCCTACCAACTAGCCTCCACCCTGTCCAATATAAAACACAACCCTACCAACTAGCCTCCACCGTGTCCCAATATAAAACACAACCCTACCAACTAGCCTCCACCCTGTCCCAATATAAAACACAACCCTACCAACTAGCCTCCACCCTGTCCGAATATAGAACACAACCCTACCTACTAGCCTCCACCGTGTCCCAATATAAAACACAACCCTACCAACTAGCCTCCACCCTGTCCCAATATAAAACACAACCCTATCAACTAGCCTTCACCCTGTCCCAATATAGAACACAACCCAACCTACTAGCCTCCACCCTGTCCAATATAAAACACAACCCTACCAACTAGCCTCCACCGTGTCCCAATATAAAACACAACCCTACCAACTAGCCTCCACCCTGTCCCAATATAGAACACAACACTACCAACTAGCCTCCACCGTGTCCCAATATAGAACACAACCCTACCTACTAGCCTCCACCCTGTCCAATATAAAACACCATAACCATAACAACTAGCCTCCACCCTGTCCAATATAAAACACCACAACCCTAACTACTAGCCTCCACCCTGTCCAATATAAAACACCACAACCCTACCTACTAGTCTCCACCCTGTCCAATATAAAACACCACAACCCTACCTACTAGCCTGCACCCTGTCTAATATAAAACACCACAACCCTACCAACTAGCCTCCACCCTGTCCAATATAAAACACAACCCTACCAACTAGCCTCCACCGTGTCCCAATATAAAACACAACCCTACCAACTAGCCTCCACCCTGTCCCAATATAAAACACAACCCTACCAACTAGCCTCCACCCTGTCCGAATATAGAACACAACCCTACCTACTAGCCTCCACCGTGTCCCAATATAAAACACAACCCTACCAACTAGCCTCCACCCTGTCCCAATATAAAACACAACCCTATCAACTAGCCTTCACCCTGTCCCAATATAGAACACAACCCTACCTACTAGCCTCCACACTGTCCAATATAAAACACAACCCTACCAACTAGCCTCCACCGTGTCCCAATATAAAACACAACCCTACCAACTAGCCTCCACCCTGTCCCAATATAGAACACAACACTACCAACTAGCCTCCACCGTGTCCCAATATAGAACACAACCCTACCTACTAGCCTCCACCCTGTCCAATATAAAACACAACCCTACCAACTAGCCTCCACCGTGTCCCAATATAAAACACAACCCTAACAACTAGCCTCCACCCTGTCCAATATAAAACACCATAACCATAACAACTAGCCTCCACCGTGTCCAATATAAAACACCACAACCCTACCAACTAGCCTCCACCCTGTCCAATATAAAACACCACAACCCTACCAACTAGCCTCCACCGTGTCCCCATATAGAACACAACCGTACCTACTAGCCTCCACCGTGTCCAATATGAAACACCACAACCCTAACTACTAGCCTGAAAACTGTCTAATATAAATCACCACAACCCTACCAACTAGCCTCCACCCTGTCCAATATAAAACACCACAACCCTACCAACTAGCCTCCACCCTGTCCAATATAAAACACCACAACCCTACCAACTAGCCTCCACCCTGTCCAATATAAAACACCACAACCCTAACTACTAGCCTGAAAACTGTCTAATATAAATCACCACAACCCTACCAACTAGCCTCCACCCTGTCCAATATAAAACACCACAACCCTACCAACTAGCCTCCACCCTGTCCAATATAAAACACCACAACCCTACCAACTAGCCTCCACCCTGTCCAATATAAAACACCACAACCCTAACTACTAGCCTCCACCCTGTCCAATATAAAACACCACAACCCTACCTACTAGTCTCCACCCTGTCCAATATAAAACACCACAACCCTACCTACTAGCCTGCACCCTGTCTAATATAAAACACCACAACCCTACCAACTAGCCTCCACCCTGTCCAATATAAAACACAACCCTACCAACTAGCCTCCACCGTGTCCCAATATAAAACACAACCCTACCAACTAGCCTCCACCCTGTCCCAATATAAAACACAACCCTACCAACTAGCCTCCACCCTGTCCGAATATAGAACACAACCCTACCTACTAGCCTCCACCGTGTCCCAATATAAAACACAACCCTACCAACTAGCCTCCACCCTGTCCCAATATAAAACACAACCCTATCAACTAGCCTTCACCCTGTCCCAATATAGAACACAACCCTACCTACTAGCCTCCACCCTGTCCAATATAAAACACAACCCTACCAACTAGCCTCCACCGTGTCCCAATATAAAACACAACCCTACCAACTAGCCTCCACCCTGTCCCAATATAGAACACAACACTACCAACTAGCCTCCACCGTGTCCCAATATAGAACACAACCCTACCTACTAGCCTCCACCCTGTCCAATATAAAACACAACCCTACCAACTAGCCTCCACCGTGTCCCAATATAAAACACAACCCTAACAACTAGCCTCCACCCTGTCCAATATAAAACACCATAACCATAACAACTAGCCTCCACCGTGTCCCAATATAGAACACAACCCTACCTACAAGCCTCCACCGTGTCAAAAATATAAAACACCACAACCCTACCAACTAGCCTCCACCCTGTCCAATATAAAACACCACAACCCTACCAACTAGCCTCCACCGTGTCCCCATATAGAACACAACCGTACCTACTAGCCTCCACCGTGTCCCAATATAGAACACAACCCTACCAACTAGCCTCCACCCTGTCCAATATAAAACACAACCCTACCAACTAGCCTCCACCCTGTCCAATATAAAACACCACTACCCTTCCAACTACTCTCCACCCTGTCCCAATATAGAACACAACCCTACCTACTAGCCTCCACCCTGTCCAATATAAAACACAACCCTACCTACTAGCCTCCACCCTGTCCAATTTAAAACACAACCCTACCAACTAGCCTCCAACCTGTCCAATATAAAACACCACAACCCTTCCAACTAGCCTCCACCCTGTCCCAATATAGAACACAACCCTACCTACTAGCCTCCACCCTGTCCAATATAAAACACAACCCTACCTACTAGCCTCCACCGTGTCCCAATATAGAACACAACCCTACCTACTAGCCTCCACCCTGTCCAATATAAAACACAACCCTACCAACTAGCCTCCACCGTGTCCCAATATAAAACACAACCCTAACAACTAGCCTCCACCCTGTCCAATATAAAACACCATAACCATAACAACTAGCCTCCACCGTGTCCCAATATAGAACACAACCCTACCTACAAGCCTCCACCGTGTCCAATATAAAACACCACAACCCTACCAACTAGCCTCCACCCTGTCCAATATAAAACACCACAACCCTACCAACTAGCCTCCACCGTGTCCCCATATAGAACACAACCGTACCTACTAGCCTCCACCGTGTCCAATATGAAACACCACAACCCTAACTACTAGCCTCCACCCTGTCCAATATAAAACACCACAACCCTACCTACTAGCCTGAAAACTGTCTAATATAAATCACCACAACCCTACCAACTAGCCTCCACCCTGTCCAATATAAAACACCACAACCCTACCAACTAGCCTCCACCCTGTCCAATATAAAACACCACAACCCTACCAACTAGCCTCCACCCTGTCCAATATAAAACACCACAACCCTAACTACTAGCCTCCACCCTGTCCAATATAAAACACCACAACCCTACCTACTAGTCTCCACCCTGTCCAATATAAAACACCACAACCCTACCTACTAGCCTGCACCCTGTCTAATATAAAACACCACAACCCTACCAACTAGCCTCCACCCTGTCCAATATAAAACACAACCCTACCAACTAGCCTCCACCGTGTCCCAATATAAAACACAACCCTACCAACTAGCCTCCACCCTGTCCCAATATAAAACACAACCCTACCAACTAGCCTCCACCCTGTCCGAATATAGAACACAACCCTACCTACTAGCCTCCACCGTGTCCCAATATAAAACACAACCCTACCAACTAGCCTCCACCCTGTCCCAATATAAAACACAACCCTATCAACTAGCCTTCACCCTGTCCCAATATAGAACACAACCCTACCTACTAGCCTCCACCCTGTCCAATATAAAACACAACCCTACCAACTAGCCTCCACCGTGTCCCAATATAAAACACAACCCTACCAACTAGCCTCCACCCTGTCCCAATATAGAACACAACACTACCAACTAGCCTCCACCGTGTCCTAATATAGAACACAACCCTACCTACTAGCCTCCACCCTGTCCAATATAAAACACAACCCTACCAACTAGCCTCCACCGTGTCCCAATATAAAACACAACCCTAACAACTAGCCTCCACCCTGTCCAATATAAAACACCATAACCATAACAACTAGCCTCCACCGTGTCCCAATATAGAACACAACCCTACCTACAAGCCTCCACCGTGTCAAAAATATAAAACACCACAACCCTACCAACTAGCCTCCACCCTGTCCAATATAAAACACCACAACCCTACCAACTAGCCTCCACCGTGTCCCCATATAGAACACAACCGTACCTACTAGCCTCCACCGTGTCCCAATATAGAACACAACCCTACCAACTAGCCTCCACCCTGTCCAATATAAATCACCACAACCCTACCAACTAGCCTCCACCCTGTCCAATATAAAACACCACTACCCTTCCAACTACTCTCCACCCTGTCCCAATATAGAACACAACCCTACCTACTAGCCTCCACCCTGTCCAATATAAAACACAACCCTACCTACTAGCCTCCACCCTGTCCAATTTAAAACACAACCCTACCAACTAGCCTCCACCCTGTCCAATATAAAACACCACAACCCTTCCAACTAGCCTCCACCCTGTCCCAATATAGAACACAACCCTACCTACTAGCCTCCACCCTGTCCAATATAAAACACAACCCTACCTACTAGCCTCCACCCTGTCCAATATAAAACACAACCCTACCAACTAGCCTCCACCCTGTCCAATATAAAACACCACAACCCTACCAACTAGCCTCCACCGTGTCCAATATAAAACACAACCCTACATACTAGCCTCCACCGTGTCCCAATATAGAACACAACCCTACCAACTAGCCTCCACCGTGTCCAATATAAAACACAACCCTACCAACTAGCCTCCACCATGTCCCCATATAAAACACAACCCTACCAACTAGCCTCCACTGTGTCCAATATAAAACACAACCCTACCAACTAGCCTCCACCGTGTCCAATATAAAACACAACCCTACCAACTAGCCTCCACCATGTCCCCATATAAAACACAACCCTACCAACTAGCCTCCACCCTGTCCAATATAAAACACAACCCTACCAACTAGCCTCCACCCTGTCCCAATATAGAACACAACCCTACCTACTAGCCTCCACCCTGTCCAATATAAAACACAACCCTACCTACTAGCCTCCACCCTGTCCCCATATAAAACACAACCCTACCAACTAGCCTCCACCCTGTCCCAATATAAAACACAACCCTACCAACTAGCCTCCACCCTGTCCCAATATAGAACACAACCCTACCAACTAGCCTCCACCCTGTCCAATATAAAACACAACCCTACCTACTAGCCTCCACCGTGTCCCCATTTAAAACACAACCCTACCAACTAGCCTCCACCCTGTCCAATATAAAACACCACAACCCTACCTACTAGCCTCCACCGTGTCCCAATATAAAACACAACCCTACCAACTAGCCTCCACCCTGTCCAATATAAAACACAACCCTACCAACTAGCCTCCACCCTGTCCCCATATAAAACACAACCCTACCAACTAGCCTCCACCCTGTCCCAATATAAAACAACACAACCCTAACAACTAGCCTCCACCCTGTCCCAATATAAAACACCACAACCCTACCTACTAGCCTCCACCTTGTCCCCATATAAAACTCCACAACCCTACCTACTAGCCTCCACCCTGTCCAATATAAAACACAACCCTACTAACTAGCCTCCACCTTTTCCAGTATAAAACAACACAACCCTACCAACTGGCCTCCACCGTGTCCCCATATAGAACACAACCCTACCAACTAGCCTCCACCCTGGCCAATATAAAACACAGCCCTATCAACTAGCCTCCACCCTGTCCAATATAAAACACCACAACCCTACCAACTAGCATCCACCCTGTCCAATATAAAACACCACAACCCTACCTACTAGCCTCCACCCTGTCCAATATAAAACACCCCACCCTACCTACTGGCCTCCACCGTGTCCCAATATAGAACACAACCCTACCAACTAGCCTCCAACGTGTCCCAATATAGAACACAACCCTACCTACTAGCCTACACCCTGTCCAATATAAAACACCACACCACAACCCTACCTACTGGCCTCCACCGTGTCCCAATATAGAACACAACCCTACAAACTAGCCTCCAACGTGTCCCAATATAGAACACAACCCTACCAAATAGCCTCCACCGTGTCCCCACATAAAACACAACCCTACCAACTAGCCTCCACGCTGTCCAAAATAAAACACAACCCTACCTACTAGCCTCCACCTTGTCCAATATAAAACAACACAACCCTACCAACTAGCCTTCACCGTGTCCCCATATAAAACACCACAACCCTACCAACTAGCCTCCACCCTGTCCAATATAAAACACAACCCTACCTACTAGCCTTCACCGTGTCCCCATATAAAACACCACAACCCTACCAACTAGCCTCCACCCTGTCCAATATAAAACACAACCCTACCTACTAGCCTCCACCGTGTCCCCATATAAAACACCACAACCCTACCAACTGGCCTCCACCGTGTCCCCATATAAAACACAACCCTACCTACTAGCCTCCACCGTGTCCCAATATAGAACACAACCCTACCAACTAGCCTCCACCGTGTCCCCATATAGAACACAACCCTACCAACTAGCCTCCACCATGTCCCCATATAGAACACAACCCTACCAACTAGCCTCCACCGTGTCCCCATATAGAACACAACCCTACCAACTAGCCTTCACCGTGTCCCCATATAGAACACAACCCTACCAACTAGCCTCCACCATGTCCCCATATAGAACACAACCCTACCAACTAGCCTTCACCGTGTCCCCATATAGAACACAACCCTACCAACTGGCCTCCACCGTGTCCCCATATAAAACACCACAACCCTACCAACTAGCCTCCACCCAAAGCAAAATAAAAGTTAGATAACACTCTATTTTCGAACAGTCCCATTCTACCTGCTGCTCCCTTTCAGCATCCAACCCTTCTCTCTTTTATCCCCCCCCCCTCTCTCCCTCTCTCCCTCTCCCTCTCCCTCTCTCCCTCTCCCTCTCCCTCTCTCTCTTTCATCTATCCCCCTCTTACTTCCACTTTCCCTGAGCACCTATCCCATCTGTCTGTATTTCTGACACCCTCTCCATCTCTTTCCCAGAGTTTCCTCATTTTCCTCCCTCTCTCATCAGCATGTCTTGACTACAACTGAATCATCATTAATTCTCTCTCACACCCTCTCCTCTCTTTCTCCTTTCTCTTTCTCTCATCTGTCTCTCTCCTCTCCCCTCTCTCCTCTCTCTCATTTCTCTTCCTCTCCCCTCTCTCACTCTCATCTCTCCTCTCTCCTCTCTGTCCCTCTCTTCTCTACCTCCATCGTTCTCTACTTTCTCTATCGCTCTCTTTCTTCTCTCTTTCTTCTCTCTTTCTTCTCTCTTTCTTCTCTCTCTCTCTCTCTCTCTCTCTCTCTCTCTCTCTCTCTCTCTCTCTCTCTCTCTCTCTCTCTCTCTCTCTCTCTCTCTCTCTCTCTCTCTCTCTCTCTCTCTCTCTCTCTCTCTCCTGGACGAGCCTGACGGGCCAGCCGAGGCAAGGGCGCTGGAACAGCAGCTGGGACGTGGGAGCCTGGTGAGCCAGCTGAGGCGTAAAAACCTGACGATCCAGCTGAGGCCTGACGTGAGATGGGCGACCTGCTGAGCCAACTGGTGCATGGAAACCTCTCAAGCCAGTTAGTGCATGGAAGCCCGACGATCCAGCTAAGGCCACCCCCGGACCCGACGTCACCACCAACTGAAAAGCCAGCACTCCCCAATGCTTCACTTGAGGGCTGCTGCATTCTGTAAGAACCGACGTTGGAGATGAGAAGCAGGTACGGGACATTTAATTAGGAACGGACATAGAACAGGACAGGAACCATGTCAGGACATATAACAATCAATGCAGCAGCGGGGAACAGAACTGAGGAACAGACAGATATAGGGGAGGGAATAAAACAGGTGACTGACTCCAGGTGAGTTCAATAATTCAGCTGATGCAGCCTGGTACCCTTGAGCGCCAGGGGGAGAGAGAGCGGGAGCAGGCGTGACAGCGGGACCCACTGTTTTTTTTTTTCAAAGTTAGGGAAGGAAGAGGACAGAGTTTTAGTTTCCTGGGGTTTGGAAGGTGTGCGGGTTGGTTTTACAGGAGGACGCTGTCGATACGGCATGGATTCAGGTGTGTTCCTGAGAATGGAGTTAAAAGTAGAGGAGGATCTGCTCACGGTCGGTGAACAGGTAGGAGCTGAATTGACACTCTGCTTCTAGAATGAACAAAGCTTGTGGTTGTGTTCATGAAAAGAGAATATTTGGTGGGTAGGCTCATCGCTAGTGGAATATTTGTAAGGGATGTGTTGGTGCCAATTTCTCCTGTTTCCACCCCCTCAGGTGGTAGTTGCAAATGTGGCTCCGTTTATTATGGATGATCAGATCAGGAAAGAGCTGAGCCGTTTTGGTAAGTTTGGGTTTCCGTGTTCTGAGGTTTCAGGCAGATGCCGTCAAGCACGTTGTTTCGTTCCGGAGGCAAGTGTTCATGTTTCTGAATAACAACGAGCAACAGTTAATAAGTGTGCATTTTAAAGTGAGGTATTGGGGAGGGGCTCTACTGTAGGGTTTGCCAGCACAGAAAGTCTAGGGTGCTTTGAATGTGGGGATTTGGGGCATAATTTGTATTTTAATTTATTATTTCACCTACTCTTCCTGGGGTTCAGCAAAATTAAGGCAGTTTACACAATTTTAAAAACATTATAATACGTTCACAGATTTCACAACACACTGTGTGCCCTCAGGCCCCTATTCCACCACTACCACACATCTACAGTACTAAATCAATGTGTATGTATAGTGCCTATGTTATCGTGTGTGTGCGTGTACGCATGTGTCTGTGCCAATGTTTGTGTTGCTTCACAGTCCCCGCTGTTCAATAAGGTGTTTTTTGTTCGCTTTTATAAAATTATACTGCTTGCATCAGTGAGGGCAAAAGAGCTTTGCGTGGCAACATAAAGGCCGGACACAAGGGGACAAGCGCCAGTGGGGGAGAACCAGGTCAATGTGCAGGAGGCCATGAGACGCAGGCAGCAGAGAATGGGTCTAGTCAGGCTACAGATGGTGGTGTAGATGAGGCTGGGTCTAGTCAGGCTACAGATGGTGGTGTAGATGAGGCTGGGTCTAGTCAGGCTACAGATGGTGGTGTAGCTGAGGCTGGGTCTAGTCAGGTTATTGATGGTGGTGTAGATGAGGCTGGGTCTAGTCAGGTTATGCTAGTGGATGAGGAGAGTATAGTGGGGAAGGGTAAGGGACTCGGGGGGTTGGAGGAGGGTGTCATTCGGATGAGGAAAAAGGGGGCAAAGAAAGGAGTTGGGATTGGAGAGGCTGGGTCTAGTCAGGTTATAGATGGTGGTGTAGATGAGTCTGGGTCTGGTCATGTTATAGATGGTGTAGCTGAGGCTGGGTCTAGTCAGGTTATAGATGGTGGTGCAGATGAGGCTGGGTCTAGTCAGAAATGAGGGGCACGGTGTCCTCTCACCCAGGAAACGGTTTAGGTTGAGGAAGTGGGTCACGACAGGAAACGGTTTAGGTTGAGGAAGTGGGTCACAACAGGAAACAGTTTAGGTTGAGGAAGTGGGTCACAACAGGAAACGGTTTAGGTTGAGGAAGTGGGTCACAACAGGAAACAGTTTAGGTTGAGGAAGTGGGTCACAACAGGAAACGGTTTAGGTTGAGGAAGTGGGTCACAACAGGAAACAGTTTAGGTTGAGGAAGTGGGTCACAACAGGAAATGGTTTAGGTTGAGGAAGTGGGTCACAACAGGAAATGGTTTAGGTTGAGGAAGTGGGTCACAACAGGAAACGGTTTAGGTTGAGGAAGTGGGTCACAACAGGAAACGGTTTAGGTTGAGGAAGTGGGTCACAACAGGAAACAGTTTAGGTTGAGGAAGTGGGTCATAACAGGAAACAGTTTAGGTTGAGGAAGTGCGTCACAACCGGGCGTAAAGGTCAACCTTCAGACACTGTTTAGATGAATAGTTGCTTTCTGACACTGGTGCTTTTTAAGCTTTGCTATTGGTCTCTTTCTTTGCTGGCTTTTCTCCCACTTCTTATGGAGACTCTTTGGGTCGGATCACTCAAAATAAATGACGCCAGAGATGTGGGAAAGAGGAGTGTGTTGAATATGTAAAAAAAAAGTACAGGTGTTGTTTCTGCAGGACACGGTGATGGTGGTGATTTGGTGAATTAAGTCGATTGGGGGGTTCTGGTGGACAACTAAAATTATTTTTGATTTGTCTTTATAAATGTGTGTGCATCTAACACAGGTAGCTACAGGTAGCTACAGGTAGCCTGTGACGTAGAAGTCCGTCACTGGCCGCGGGCAGCATTTGGTTCTTTAACGCAAACACATATTCATCACTCCTCCCTGCGCCATTATAAGATAAGTTAACAATGTGGGTCGACACACAAATTAACTTCTGTCTTGGTGCATGCATTTCACACTTGTCAATGTTCATATTTGAGAGATACAATAATTATTATACTTATCAATGTTGTGGATGAGCGCATTGTTTGTTTGTTCTGTTCCTCTCTCCATCTCTGTAGCTTCCGGGTATGCTGGAAAAGGACCCGAGCTAAGGGAATTGGGTTGGCTTTATAGTGCCTGTCCCAAATGGCTCATTAATGCATATGGGCATATTGAAAGATATTGTCAGTAGTGATGTAATGTTGTAAATGTTATGTTGTGATATTGTTTAAAACCATGTTGCAATGTATATCCTTTAGTATGTTTAGTTCATGGAAAATGTAGGTTTGTATTGTTAATTGATTAATTAATTAGGGTTAATTGTTCTGAGGGGAGGGGCTAGCCCTACAAAAGGAGCCTCTCTTTCAGTCATGGAGAGGCAGTTTGGATTGAGCTGTGGATGGGGCAGCATTGTTTTTAAGCTGTCCCATAAGGTAGACGTTGATGGCAGTACTGTTGTTTTTTGTTCCGGAATCACTTGTAAATAAACACCTTTGCACAGAAGAACTTTTGCGGTTCCGCCATCTTTTTTATTTTGATAGAGGTTAGGTTATCCAGTTTAGCCTTCTGGCCTACTCTACGTGACATAGCCACAGGTAGCTACAGGTAGGTAGAGGAGATGCTGCTGGTCGGCGGGACTGGAACTGCACGATGGATGTGACGAAATACAGAAATGGGGAGGAGCCTCATTCAGGCTCAGTGGGTTAAGGGTCATCATTTAGCAGTTTGACCTAATGGATGTAAGTGGATGTTTGGAGAACTAGACATCCCAGTAATCAGGGTTGTTGTTGGACTTGTCGAGAGGTTCTAATGTGAACTTTGGACTGGCCTCTTTACAACAAGAGAAGACTTTTAATAGAGTGGAATATGAGTATATGTTTAATGTGATGTCTGTGTTTGGGTTTGGGAAGAGGTTTTTGACCTGTGTGAAGCTGTTGTATGCTGGGGTGTCATGTATGGTCAAGGTGGGTGGGGGGCTCAGTAGGCCAGTCTGGGTGAGATGAGGAATTAGACAAGGATGCTCTCTATCGGGGCAGTTATATACACTAACCATTGAGACTTTTTTGGGGACTACAGGGAGTGTGCTGGACAGGCATGGGTGTGTTGACAGGCATAGCAGTGTCAGCGTATGCAGATTACATTTCTGTGATGGTCAGGATATGCAGACACTAGAGACTAGTCTGAAGGTGTTTGAGGGAGCTTCGTCAGCTAATGTAAACTTGGGCAAGAGAAAAAGCTCTGTTATGGGGGCCCCTCCTCTGCTTCCACGGGGTTTGCAGTGGGGTTGTGACTTAAAGCATTGGGGGTGTACCTGGGCTCCGAGCGGTGGGGCAGGAAGGACTGGAAGGGGCAGTTAAAGAGAGTGGTGTCAAGACTGGACAGGTGGAGGTGGCACCTGTCCCAAGTGTCAAATAAAGGGAGGGTGCTGATAATCAACAACCTGGCGGTCTCCTCCCTGTGGCATAAACTGTCTATCCTCACCCCCCCCCCCGCTAGTCTACTCGCAGAACTGCAACGCAAGCTGGTGGATGTTTTCTGGTTGGGTCATCAAATCAAATCTATTTATATAGCCCTTCGTACATCAGCTGATATCTCAAAGTGCTGTACAGAAACCCAGCCTAAAACCCCAAACAGCAAGCAATGCAGGTGTAGAAGCACGGTGGCTAGGAAAACCTCCCTAGAAAGGCCAAAACCTAGGAAGAAACCTAGAGAGGAACCAGGCTATGTGGGGTGGCCAGTCCTCTTCTGGCTGTGCTGGGTGGAGATTATAACAGCACATGGCCAAGACGTTCAAATGTTCATAAATGACCAGCATGGTCCAAAAATAATAAGGCAGAATAGTTGAAACTGGAGCAGCAGCACGGCCAGGTGGACTGGGGACAGCAAGGAGTCATCATGTCAGGTAGTCCTGAGGCATGGTCCTGGGGCTCAGGTCCTCCGAGAGAGCGAAAGAAAGAGAGAAAGAGAGAATTAGAGAGAGCACACTTAAATTCACACAGGACACCGAATAGGACAGGAGAAGTACTCCAGATATAACAAACTGACCCTAGCCCCACGACACATAAACTACTGCAGCATAAATACTGGAGGCTGAGACAGAGACAGGAGGGGTCAGGAGACACTGTGGCCCCAGCCGAGGACACCCCCGGACAGGGCCAAACAGGAAGGATATAACCCCACCCACTTTGCCAAAGCACAGCTCCCACACCACTAGAGGGATATCTTCAACCACTAACTTACCATCCTGAGACAAGGCCGATTATAGCCCACAAAGATCTCCGCCACGGCACAACCCAAGGGGGGGGGGGTGCCAACTTAGGCTGCTGGCTGAGGGCATGACCCTCCACGAAGGAGGACAGGGCCTGTGGGAACTGGAGAGCAAGGTGGGTGCTTTCAGGCTAAAGGCGGCACAGAGACTGCTGTACCATACTGATGTCGGCTGGAGGGCACCAGCATGAGCGCTGCTGAGGAGAGCTGGCGGATTAGGGTTGGACCGGCTGTTCCTCATGAATCTGGAGAGACTGAGTACAGCAGGTCTCTCAGACTTTTACTCTGCAGTGCTGAGGGCCTGGCAGCTGCAAAGGCCCACACCAGAAGGGGGTGGAGCCTGGGCTGTGGGTGTGGGAGGAGCCTATCTTCCACAACCCAGACATCCCTTATAGATCGGTTCAGTCGGCCACCCTGCAGAGGCTACTGATGGCAGTGGGTTTACTAAGGCTGGGTGACCTGAGACTGCTGGGAGAGGAGGGGAGGAAAACACTGGAAGTCTTGGCACAACAAACAGGAATAACATATCTTAGGCTGCTGGAGAAATTCCTGGAGGAGGTCCAGGAGGCCCTGTCTGAGCCAGTAAGGGGGGTGTTTGAGTGGCCAAAGGGGGAGGGGCCACCAATGTTTCCACCACTGTAGGTGACGGCAGAGACTGGGGACTGGCAAGGGGGTCTGGAGGACTTGTTCGATTTAAACACTCCGAGCCTGGGGGAGTTTGAGGGGGTGGGAGATAAAGCCCTCTAAAACCTGTGTTAAGGTAAAGCCCTCTACAACCTCTGCGTTAAGGTTAGGAACATTAGGAGCCTGGGGGAGTTTGAGGGGGTGGGAGGTAAAGCCCTCTACAACCTCTCTGTTAAGGTAAAGCCATCTATGACCTCTGTGTTAAGGTAAAGCCCTCTACAACCAATGTGTTAAGGTAAAGCCCTCTACAACCTCTGTGTTAAGGTAAAGCCATCTATGACATCTGTGTTAAGGTAAAGCCCTCTGCATTAAGGTAAAGCCCTCTACGACCTCTGTGTTAAGGTAAAGCCCTCTACAACCTCTGTGTTAAGGTAAAGCCATCTATGACCTCTGTGTTAAGGTAAAGCCCTCTACAACCAATGTGTTAAGGTAAAGCCCTCTACGACCTCTGTGTTAAGGTAAAGCCCTCTACAACCTCTGTGTTAAGGTAAAGCCCTCTACAACCTCTGTGTTAAGGTAAAGCCCTCTACAACCAATGTGTTAAGGTAAAGCCCTCTACAACCTCTGTGTTAAGGTAAAGCCCTCTACGACCTCTGTGTTAAGGTAAAGCCCTCTACAATCTCTGCATTAAGGTAAACCCCTCTACAACCTCTCTGTTAAGGTAAAGCCCTCTACAACCTATCTGTTAAGATAAAGCCCTCTACAACCTCTGTGTTAAGATAAAGCCCTCTACAACCTCTGTGTTAAGGTAAAGCCCTCTACGACCTCTGCATCAAGGTAAAGCCCTCTACAACCTCTCTGTTAAGGTAAAGCCCTCTACAACCTCTGGGTTAAGATAAAGCCCTCTACGACCTCTGTGTTAAGGTAAAGCCCTCTACAACCAATGTGTTAAGATAAAGCCCTCTACAACCTCTGCATTAAGGTAAAGCCCTCTACAATCTCTGCATTAAGGTAAACCCCTCTACAACCTCTCTGTTAAGGTAAAGCCCTCTACAACCTCTGTGTTAAGATAAAGCCCTCTACGACCTCTGTGTTAAGGTAAAGCCCTCTACAACCAATGTGTTAAGGTAAAGCCCTCTACAACCTCTGTGTTAAGATAAAGCCCTCTACGACCTCTGTGTTAATGTAAAGCCCTCTACGACCTCTGCATCAAGGTAAAGCCCTCTACAACCTCTGTGTTAAGATAAAGCCCTCTACGACCTCTGTTTTAAGGTAAAGCCCTCTACGACCTCTGTGTTAAGGTAAAGCCCTCTACAACCTCTGCATTAAGGTAAAGCCCTCTACAATCTCTGCATTAAGGTAAACCCCTCTACAACCTCTCTGTTAAGGTAAAGCCCTCTACAACCTCTCTGTTAAGGTAAAGCCCTCTACAACCAATGTGTTAAGGTAAAGCCCTCTACAACCAATGTGTTAAGGTAAAGCCCTCTACAACCTCTGTGTTAAGATAAAGCCCTCTACGACCTCTGTGTTAAGGTAAAGCCCTCTACAACCTCTGTGTTAAGGTAAAGCCCTCTACGACCTCTGTGTTAAGGTAAAGCCCTCTACAACCAATGTGTTAAGGTAAAGCCCTCTACAACCTCTGTGTTAAGATAAAGCCCTTTACGACCTCTGTGTTAAGGTAAAGCCCTCTACGACCTCTGTGTTAAGGTAAAGCCCTCTACGACCTCTGTGTTAAGGTAAAGCCCTCTACAACCAATGTGTTAAGGTAAAGCCCTCTACAACCTCTGTGTTAAGGTAAAGCCCTCTACAACCTCTGTGTTAAGGTAAAGCCCTCTACAACCAATGTGTTAAGGTAAAGCCCTCTACAACCTCTGTGTTAAGGTAAAGCCCTCTACGACCTCTGTGTTAAGGTAAAGCCCTCTACAACCAATGTGTTAAGGTAAAGCCCTCTACGACCTCTGCATTAAGGTAAAGGTTGGGGTGTATAACAGACCCTTTACTGTTATTTAATGGGATGGTCTCTGTGATGGTCTCGCCTTAGGGTAGAATTTAAGTTGTATAAAATGATAAGAAGAGTGGAGATGTTTCAAGAGATGGTGGTGTGTCTGTATAGCTGGGGAACATGTGTTGGATATACGGTTGTAGATGAGGTGAGGTTTTGGTTATTTTGATGTGTGGTGTTGTTTTGTATCGTGGGGTAGAGGGCAAGGTGAGTATGGTACATCTATGCAGTACTGCAGTACAGGGTATATTTTGGTGTTTTACTTTAAGGGTGTGGTGAATTTTTTATGAAATGATAATGTTTGTGTGGAACACATAATGTGGTAGACTCTTTCTACCTCCCTCTCTCCCTCTCTCTCTCTCTCTCTCTCTCTCCCCTCTCTCTCTGTCTCGCTACTCTCTCTCTCTCTCTCTCTCTCTCTCTCTCTCTCTCTCTCTCTCTGTCTTGCTTCTCTCTCTCTCTTTCCCTCTTTCTCTCTCTCTCTCTGTCTGTCTCGCTACTCTCTCTCTTTCTCTCTCTCTCTCTCTGTCTCGCTACTCTCTCTCTCTCTGTCTCCCTCCCTCTCTCTCTCTTTCTTTCTTTCTCTCTGTCTCTACTCAATATCAATTTAAGGCATTTATTGAACAGTAAACACTTACAAAAAGTTCCAAAAGAATAAAGAAGTGTCAAATGTCATATTCTGTCTCTATACAGTGTTGTAATGATATGCAAATAGTTAAAGCCCAAAAGGGAAAATAAATAAAGTTAAATATATAAATATAGGTTGTTATTTAAAATGGTGTTTGTTCTTCACTGGTTGCCCTTTTCTTGTGACAACAGATCACAAATCTTGCTGCTGTGATGGCACACTCTGGTATTTCACCCAGTAGATATGGGAGTTTATCCAAATTGGGTTTGTTTTTGAAATCTTTATGGATCTGTGTAATCTAAGGGAATTATGTGTCTCTAATATGGTCATACATTTGGCAGGAGGTTTGTCCTGGAAATTTCCTGTATTACCAAATCATGAGAGAGCCAACCATACACAAGTCAGGGTTATATCATAAAGTCCATCTTTAATTAAATGAGCTTCACCATAGCCCTGTGACTCTAAGATCAATTCAGCGTCTATAAATGAATTCTCTGAGAGTGCTTACAAAACAATTCTTAGCATAATTTATAGCCAAGACACACCCATCAAAACTCACATGACGAATAACAGATATTAGGAACATTACACAAAGAACATTTTACTTGAAAGAGGAGTATCCCATAGCCAGACAGCATTGGCTATAAATTATTGTTCAGTTTTGTTCCTAAACGAAGTTCCTATCTAGTTCTTGGTACCACTTAGGACCTAAACATTACCTCATCCAATGGCATATATCTATTGTCAATTCTAGATACTCCCATCTCAAATACACTCCCTCCTGGACAAGGTCACAGAGTCAGTGAGCGTCTTAGGTCATATACAAGATCAAGTCGCTCTGGATAAGAGCGTCTGCTAAATGACTTAAATGTAAATGTAAATGTAAGATAAGGGCAACCTCAGAGGAGACATGTAATAGTTAGACACATTCCCCTAAGAAGACAAGCCTGACCTCTCCCCTCTTTGGGCCTGTTGACTAAGCATAGAAGGGATAACTGCAAACTGCCAACAGAAGACATTCTAATGACAATAAATAAGATAAAACATCTTATTTATCTATGTTACCTAACTAATTCTGATTCAGCCACGACAGGTTAGGAAGTGCAGCTCGGTTTCCACCTCATATTGTGGGCACATAGCCTGTCTTCTCTTGAGAACCAGCTCTGCCTTTGATGGCTTTTCTCAATAGCAAGGCTATGCTCACTGAGTCTACATAGCCAAAGCTTTCCTTACGTTTGGTTCAGTCAAAGTGGTCAGGTATTCTGCTACTGTGTACTCTCTGTTTAGGGCCACAACACATTCTAGTTTGCTCTGTTTTCTTTTGTGAATTCTTTCCAATGTGTCTCTTTTTTGTTTTCTCATGATTTGATTGGGTCTAATTGTGTTTCTGTCCTGGGGCTCTGTGGGGTCTGTTTGTGAACAGAGCCCCAGGACCAGCTTGCTTTGGGGACTCTTCTCTAGGTTCATCTCTGTAGATGATGGCTTTGATAATGAATGTTTGGGAATTACTTCCTTTTAGGTGGTTGTAGAATTTAACTGCTCTATTCTGGATTTTGATAATTAGCGGGTATCGGCCTAATTCTAGTCTGCATGCATTATTTTGTGTTTGGTGTACTCTGAGGATAATTTTGTTGAATTCTGCATGCAGTCTCAATTTGATGTTTGTCCCATTTTGTGAATTCTTGGTTGATGAGCGGGGACCCCAGACCTCACAACCATGAAGGGCAATGGGTTCTTTAATAACTGATTCAAGTATTTTTAACCAGATCCTAATTGGTGTGTCAAATTTTATGTTCCTTTTGATGGCATTGAAGGCCCTCCTTGCCTTGTCTCTCAGATCTTTCGCATCTTTTGTGGAAGTTACCTGTGGCGCTGATGTTCAGACCGAGGTATGGATCATTTTTTGTGTGCTCTGACAGAATCTGTACAGAAGATCTTGCTGATGATGTAGTTCCTCCTTGGTTGGGGACAGAAGATTCTAGATTCAACACCACTTTCCATAAATGTGTATTTCAAATATATATGTATATATATATATATGTATTTGCCAAATTGAGTCAGATTCTAGTAGTGTGAGGCCA
This sequence comes from Oncorhynchus masou masou, assembly GCF_036934945.1. Classification (NCBI taxonomy): domain Eukaryota; kingdom Metazoa; phylum Chordata; class Actinopteri; order Salmoniformes; family Salmonidae; genus Oncorhynchus; species Oncorhynchus masou. The sequence continues at coordinate 145,482 of NW_027016173.1, read as the reverse complement.
GTTCCTGCTGCAGTCTGTTCTAGTGCCATCGCCAATTCGTTGATATATATGTTGAAGAGGGTGGGGCTTAAGCTGCATCCTTGAGAGACAAGATGTGTAGGTCCGGGGACGTCACGCAGGTCTGGGGGAGTGTCTCGCTGGTCTACTCTCTCTCTGTCACTCTCATCTCTCTCTCTGTCACTCTAATCTCTCTCTCTGTCTTGCTACTCTCTCTGTATCGCTACTCTCTCTGTCTCGCTATTCTCTCTGTCTCGCTACTCTGTCTCTCTATTATCTCTGTCTCGCTACTCTCTCTGTCTCGCTATTCTCTCTGTCTCACTACTCTGTCTCTCTATTCTCTCTGTCTCGCTACTCTTTCTGTCTCGCTATTCTCTCTGTCTCGCTACTCTCTCTCTCGCTATTCTCTCTGTCTCGCTACTCTCTCTGTCTCGCTATTCTCTCTGTCTCGCTACTCTCTCTGTCTCACTTCTCTCTCTCTCTCTGTATCTCTACTCTCTCTCTCTCTGTCTCTCTACTCTCTCTCGCTCGCTCTTCTCTGTCTCTCTCTCTCTCTCTCTGTCTCTCTCTCTCTCTCTGTCTCTCTGTCTCTCTCTCTGTCTCTCTCTCTGTCTCTCTCTCTCTGTCTCTCTCTCTGTATCTCTGTCTCTCTGTCTCTCTACTCTCTCTGTCTCGCTACTCTCTCTCTCTCTGTCTCTCTCTGTCTCTCTGTCTCGCTACTCTCTCTGTCTCGCTACTCTCTCTCTCTGTCTCTCTCCTCCCTCCCTCCCTCCCTTCCTATTCGGAGCAGCACTGTTCAATCCTCTGGGGCTTGAACATGTTTTTTTCTGATATCTGAGACATGCTGTTTGATCGTATACACTCTAACTTAGCCGCGCGCGCACACACACACACACACACACACACACACACACACACACACACACACACACACACACACACACACACACACACACACACACACACCTGGGGCAGCTCTATATATCTCTGTTTGAGATAGATTGTCACCAGACTCTTTGATTTGTTTGTGTGCGTGGATGCGTACATTTCAGTGAGTTTCTGTGTATATTTTTGTATGTCCCATATTTCAAAGGGGAACTTAAGGCAGCAGACAAAAGTGTACCTAGGGGACGTATTTCAAAGGGACGCAGTGATTCAAAAAGCTTGAAACCTTAATTAATCTCTAAGGGAAGGAAGTCAGCCACTTCCTGCTTTGAGGCCTGCAGGCAGGAAGGAAGGTTATCCGGAAAATCTATCATCATATCCTGATATTGAAGAGGAAAGTTTATTTTTTAGATCAGCTTAAATATCTGCATTATTTGTATATATTATGTTTTTTATATATTATATTATTATATTATATATTCCAACCCCTCATAAAAAAAAATTTAGGAACCCGATTGGCCCAGAGGTCTAAGGCACTGCATCTCAGTGCAAGAGGCATCACTACAGTCCCTGGTTCGAATCCAAGCTGTATCATGTCTACCTATGATTGGGAGTCCCACAGGGCTGCTCACAATTGGCCCAGCATTGTTTGGGTTTGGCCGGTGTAGGCCGACATTATAAATAAGAATTTGTTCCTAACTGACTTGCCAAGTTAAATAAAGGTTAAATATACCTGTCAAAAGTTTGGACACACCTCCTCATTCTAGGTTTTTTATTTAATGGTACTATTTTATACATTATAGAATAATAGTGAAGACATCAACTCTATGAAATAAAACATGGAATCAAGTAGTAATCAAATCAAATGTTGACCGTATTATCTACCAAGGGAATTCTCTTCGATTATAATCACAGCTGTATATATTCCCCCCCAAGCAGACACATCGATGGCCCTGAACAAACTTTATTTGACTCTATGCAAACTGGAAACCACATATCCTGAGGCTGCATTCATTGTAGCTGGGGATGTTAACCTGTTGATGCTCTGGGGGCGCAATTTCATTTTTGGATGAAAAACGTTCCCGTTTTAAACAAGATATTTTGTCACAAAAAGATGCTCGACTATGCATATAATTGCTACCGTTCGAAAGAAAACACTCTGACGTGTCCAGAAATACAAAGATCTTCTCTGTGCGTGCCCTAAAACGTGAGCTTCAGGCAAAACCAAGATGAGATGGCATCCAGGAAATGACAAGGATTTTTGAGGCTCTGTTTTTCAAGATCTCCTTATATGGCTGTGAACGCAAGAGGAATTAGTCTGCCCTTTCTGTCGTTTCCCCAAGGTGTCTGCAGCATTGTGACGTATTTGTGGGCAGATCATTGGAAGATTGACCATAACAGACCACATTTACCATGTGTCCGCCCGGTGTCCTGCGCCGAAATTGGTACGCAAAGTCACCTGCCAGTATTTTTCCATGGGACACAGAGAGGAAAGCAAGCTTCCACGAACTGCATATCAATGAAGAGATATGTGAAAAAACACCTTGAGGATTGATTCCAAACAACGTTTGCCATGTTTCGGTCGATATTATGTAGTTAATCCGGAAAAAGTTTCACGTTGTAGGTGACTGCATTTTCAGTTCGTTTCAGTAGCCAGACGCAATGTAGAAAACGGAACGATTTCTCCTACACACAGACGCTTTCAGGAAACACTGCGCATTTGGTATGTGACTGAGACTCTCCTCATTGAAAACATCAGAAGCTCTTCAAAGGTAAATGATTTTATTTATTTGGTTATCTGGTTTTTGTGAAAATGTTGCGTGCTACATGCTACACAAAATGCTATGCTAGCTTTGCATACTCTTACACAAATTAGTCAATTTCTATGGTTCAAAAGCATATTTTGAAAATCTGAGATGACAGTGTTGTTAAGAAAAGGCTAAGCTTGAGAGCAAACGCATTATTTTAATTTTATTTGCGATTTTCAGAAATCGTTAACGTTGCGTTATGCTAATGAGCCTGAGGCTTTAGTCACGATCCCGGATCCGGGATGGGGAGTTTCAAGAAGTTAACAAGGCTAATCTGAAAACAAGACTCCCTAAACTCTATCAGCATATCGATTGCGCAACCAGGGCTGGAAAAACCCTGGATCATTGTTATTCTAACTTCTGCGACGCATATAAGCCCTCCCCCGCCCTCCTTTCGGAAAAGCTGACCACGACTCCATTTTGTTGCTCCCAGCCTACAGACAGAAACTAAAACAAGAGGCTCCCGAGCTCAAGTCTGTTCAACGCTGGTCTGACCAATATGATTCCACGCTTCAAGATTGCTTCCATCATGTGGATTGGGATATGTTCCGCACTGCGTCAAACAACAACATTGACGAATACGCTGATTTGGTGAGCGAGTTCCTGAGAAAGTGCATTGACGATGTCGTACCCATAGCAACGATTAAAACATTCCCCAACCAGAAACCGTGGATTGATGGCAGCATTCGCGTGAAACTGAAAGCACGAACAACTGCTTTTAACCAGTGCAAGGTGACAGGAAACATGACCGAATACAAACAGTGCAGCTCTTCCTTCCGCAAGGCAATCAAACAAGCTAAGAGTCAGTATAGAGACAAAGTAGAGTCGACGGCTCAGACACAAGAGGCATGTTGTCAGGGTCTACAGTCAATCACGGATTACAAAAAGAAAACCAGCCCCGTCACGGACCAGGATGTCTTGCACCCAGGCAGACTAAATAACTTTTTTGCCGCTTTGAGGACAATACAGTACCACTGACACGGCCTGCAACCAAAACCTTCACTGCAGCCGACATGAGTAAAACATTTAAACGTGTTAACCCTCGCAAGGCTGCAGGCCCAGACGGCATCCCCAGCCGCGCCCTCAGAGCATGCGCAGACCAGCTGGCTGGTGTGTTTACGGACATATTCAATCAATCCCTATCCCAGTCTGCTGTTCCCACATGCTTCAAGAGGGCCACCATTGTCCCTGTTCCCAAGAAAGCTAAGGTAACTGAGCTAAACGACAACCGCCCCGTAGCACTTACTTCCGTCATCATGAAGTGCTTTGAGAGACTAGTCAAGGACCATATCACCTCCACCCGACCTGACACCCTAGACCCACTCCAATTTGCTTAACGCCCAAATAGGTCCACAGACGATGCAATCTCAACCACACTGCACACTGCCCTAACCCATCTGGACAAGAGGAATACCTATGTGAGAATGCTGTTCATCGACTACAGCTCAGCATTTAACACCATAGTACCCTCCAAACTCGTCATCACGGTCGAGACCCTGGGTCTGCCCTGTGCCTGTGCAACTGGGTACTGGACTTCCTGACGGGCCGCCCCCAGGTGGTGAGGGTAGGTAACAACACATCCGCCACGCTGATCCTCAACATGAGGGCCCCCTAGGTGTGCGTGGGGTGTCCCCTCCTGTACTCCCTGTTCACTCACGACTGCACGCCCAGGCACGACTCCAACACCATCATTAAGTTTGCTGATGACAAAACCAACACACACACACACGCACACACGCACACACAGTTGCTACTTTGTGTATTATCTACCCTGATTGTCTAGTCACTTTTACCCCTGATCACCGACAACGATGAGACAGCCTACAGGGAGGAGGTCAGAGACCTGACCATGTGATACAAGGACAACAACCTCTCCCTCAACGTGATCAAGACAAAGGAGATGACTGTGGACTACAGGAAACAGAGGACCGAGCACTCCCCCATTCTCATCGACTGGGCTGTAGTGGAGCAGGTTGAGAGCGTCAAGTTCCTTGGTGTTCACATCACCAACAAACTACCATGGTCCAAACACACCAAGACAGTCGTGAAAAGTGCAGTCCCCCTCAGGAGACTGAAAAGATTTGTCATGGGTCCCCAGATCCTCAAAGGTTTTTACAGCTGCACCATCGACTGTCTCGTATGGCAACTGCTTGGCCTCCGACCGCAAGGCACTACAGAGGGTAGTGCGTACGAACCAGTACATCCCCAGGGCCAAGCTTCCTGCCATGCAGGACCTCTATACCAGGCGGTGTCAGAGGAAGGGCCTAAAAATTGTCAAAGACTCCAAATCATAGGATGTTCTCTCTGCGACCGCACGGCAGCGGTAGCGGAGCACAAAGTCTAGGTCCAAGAGGCTTCTAAACAGCTTCTACCCCCAAACCATAAGACTATTTGCATCCCCCCTACCCCCTCAATCTGTTTACTCTCTGTTATTATCTATGCATAGTCACTTTAATAACTCTACCTCAATTACCTCGACAAACCGGTGCCCCCGCATATTGACTCGGTACCCCTGCTGTTGTACCGGTACACCCTGTATATAGCCTCCACATTAACTCTGTACCGGTACCACCTGTATATATCCTCCACATTGACTCTGTACCGGTACCACCTGTATATAGCCTCCACATTGACTCTGTACCGGTAGACCCTGTATATAGCCTCCACATTGACTCTGTACCGGTACCCCCTGTATATAGCCTCCACATTGACTCTGTACCGGTACCCCCTGTATATAGCCTCCACATTTACTCTGTACCGGTACCCCCTGTATATAGCCTCCACATTGACTCTGTACCGGTACCCCCTGTATATAGCCTCCACATTGACTCTGTACCGGTACCCCTGTATATAGCCTCCACATTGACTCTGTACCGGTACCCCCTGTATATAGCCTCCACATTGACTCTGTACCGGTATCCCCTGTATATAGCCTCCACATTGACTCTGTACCGGTACCCCCTGTATATAGCCTCCACATTGACTCTGTACCGGTACCCCCTGTATATAGCCTCCACATTGACTCTGTACCGGTACCCCCTGTATATAGCCTCCACATTGACTCTGTACCGGTACCCCCTGTATATAGCCTCCACATTGACTCTGTACCGGTACCCCCTGTATATAGCCTCCACATTGACTCTGTACCGGTACCCCCTGTATATAGCCTCCACATTGACTCTGTACCGGTACCCCCTGTATATAGCCTCCACATTGACTCTGTACCGGTACCCCCTGTATATAGCCTCCACATTGACTCAGTACCGGTACCCCCTGTATATAGTCTCCACATTGACTCTGTACCGGTACCCCTTGTATACAGCCTCCACATTGACTCTGTACCGGTACCCCCTGTATATAGTCTCCACATTGACTCTGTACCGGTACCCTCTGTATATAGTCTCCACATTGCCTCCTTACCGGTACCCCCTGTATAAAGTCTCCACATTGACTCTGTACCGGTACCCCCTGTATATAGCCTCCACATTGACTCTGTACCGGTACCCCCTGTATATAGCCTCCACATTGACTCTGTACCGGTACCCCTGTATATAGCCTCCACATTGACTCTGTACCGGTACCCCCTGTATATAGCCTCCACATTGACTCTGTACCGGTACCCCCTGTATATAGCCTCCACATTGACTCTGTACCGGTACCCCCTGTATATAGCCTCCACATTGACTCAGTACCGGTACCCCCTGTATATAGTCTCCACATTGACTCTGTACCGGTACCCCTTGTATACAGCCTCCACATTGACTCTGTACCGGTACCCCCTGTATATAGCCTCCACATTGACTCTGTACCGATACCCCCTGTATATAGTCTCCACATTGACTCTGTACCGGTACCCTCTGTATATAGTCTCCACATTGCCTCCTTACCGGTACCCCCTGTATAAAGTCTCCACATTGACTCTGTACCGGTACCCCCTGTATATAGTCTCCACATTGACTCTGTACCGGTACCCCCTGTATTTAGTCTCCACATTGACTCTGTACCGGTACCCCCTGTATATAGTCTCCACATTGACTCTGTACCGGTACCCCCTGTATATAGTCTCCACATTGACTCTGTACCGGTACCCCCTGTATATAGTCTCCACATTGACTCTGTACCGTAATACCCTGTATATAGCCTCCACATTGACTCTGTACCGTAATACCCTGTATATAGTCTCCACATTGACTCTGTACCGGTACCCCCTGTATATAGTCTCCACATTGACTCTGTACCGTAATACCCTGTATATAGCCTCCACATTGACTCTGTACCGGTACCCCTGTATAAAGCCCCACTAATGTTATTTACTATTCATGTGACAAATACAATTGGATTTGATTTTGAAGGAGACACGTCTCAGAAACTAACTCGTCAGTCGTCAGAGAGTTAGTTCCCTTGACATTGTTTGTCACATAACTTTGATACACATAAACACACACACATTGTCAGAAAACTTTGATACACATAAACACACACACACTGTCACATAACTTTGATACACATAAACACACACACACACTGTCACATAACTTTGACTGGCTCTCAGAGGACGACTAAATGTAGACTGTGAAAATCACATGACAGGTAAACACATAAATATATTATATAATGTTACCATTTTAATGAGACAGTGTTTTTTAATGTTAGCGGTTTAATGAGTCGCAGTGCTGAGGGATATAATCGGAAACGTCTGTTTAGAGGTGAACATTAGTTGACTGTCATCTCTAGAATTTAAAATGGCTTAAAATAGTCGTTAAGAAGTGTTTTAAAAAAAAACATGTTTTTCTGCCAACATCAATATATTAGAAGGTGCACAGAGGGACTGATGCCTGTTTGTTCGGAGTTGAGTTGAGTATTACAACCACAGCAGGAACAACTGTCATCCTATTCTACCACAGCAGGAACAATTGTCATCCTATTCTACCACAGCAGGAACAATTGTCATCCTATTCTACCACAGCAGGAACAATTGTCATCCTATTCTACCACAGCAGGAACAACTGTCATCGTATTACAACCACAGTGGTAACAACTGTCATCCTATTCTACCACAGCAGGAACAACTGTCATCCTATTCTACCACAGCAGGAACAACTGTCATCGTATTACAACCACAGTGGTAACAACTGTCATCGTATTACAACCACAGTGGTAACAACTGTCATCCTATTCTACCACAGCAGGAACAACTGTCATCCTATTCTACCACAGCAGGAACAACTGTCATCCTATTCTACCACAGCAGGAACAACTGTCATCGTATTACAACCACAATGGTAACAACTGTCATCCTATTCTACCACAGCAGGAACAATTGTCATCCTATTCTACCACAGCAGGAACAACTGTCATCGTATTACAACCACAGCAGGAACAACTGTCATCCTATTCTACCACAGCAGGAACAACTGTCATCCTATTCTACCACAGCAGGAACAACTGTCACCCCATTACACCACAGTGGGAACAACTGTCATCGTATTACACCACAGTGGGAACAACTGTCATCGTATTACACCACAATGGGAACAACTGTCATCGTATTACACCACAATGGGAACAACTATCATCCCATTACACCACAGTGGGAACAACTGTCATCCCATTACACCACAGTGGGAACAACTGTCACCCCATTAAACCACAGTGGGAACAACTGTCACCCCATTACACCACAGTGGGAACAACTGTCATCGTATTACACCACAGTGGGAACAACTGTCATCGTATTACACCACAGTGGGAACAACTGTCATCGTATTACACCACAATGGGAACAACTGTCATCGTATTACACCACAGTGGGAACAACTGTCATCCTATTACACCACAGTGGGAACAACTGGAATCTAAAATTCTTAAATTCTTACAAAAGGGTATTTAGAAACTGTTTTTAACAGTTTAAAAAAAAATAACAGCATGTTTTCTTTCATTCTAGTCAATAAAATATGTATTTTACGCCCAGCAGAGACTCAAGACATGTTTGTCTTCGCAGCAACAAAAGTTTTGAGAGTACAGATGTGAGATCTTGTTCACGCTGATGCAGGAAATCTAAAACTTGTTGTGTATTTGAGGTTTAAAAAAGGATTCTGTAGTTTGTTTTTCCACTTTGAAATTTCCACTTGATTTCCCCTTTACAAAAAAAAAACGTATCAACCCATACAGCCATTTGATTATAATCCACTGTCACGTCTAATCAAGGTGGGTGGAATCAGGCGCAGAGAGCAGATAGCGATATGAAAGTTTTATTCTCCGGTGAACAAGAAACACGGTCAACCCAAATACACACAGGGTGAACAATCCAACACAGGATAAAAGACGAACCGGAGAATAAGAACACAAGATACACCGACAGACAATAGATGACAAAAAAAACAATCCCGCACAAAACAAGGGCGGGACAACCTCCATTATATACAGACACTAATAAACTAAACAACACACAGGTGAAACCAATCAGACAAAACCAACAGATACACGAAAAGGGATCGGTAGTGGCTAGTAGGACGGTGACGACGACCGCCGAGCACCGCCTGAACGGGCAGGAGAGCCAACCTCGGCGGAAGTCGTGACATCCACATAATAATTCACATTAGCAGCAGGATTATTTTCCTGTTTGCAAAGAAAAAGAAAAAAGCCTGGAGTTTCAGCCTACTTTGGTGGAGTTTTGTCCTGCCTGGTGACATCACCATGAGGTATATTAGTTAATAGACCAATAAGAGAGAGTTCCGAACCTCTCTGCCAATAACAGCTAGTTTTCAGTAATCCACTGCCCACTCAGACCACTCCCAGACAGCCCTCGCTAAATTCTTGCTTCAGATATTGCTCTTTGCTAAGATTCTATTTACAAACTGGACTTTTATTGGCCCCCCCCCCAGCACAAGGTGCACCTGTGTCATTATCATGGTGTTTACTCAGCCTCTTGATATGCCACACTTGTGAGGTGATTATATCGGTATCGGAGAAAATGCCCACTAACAGGGATGTAAACAAATTCGTACACAAAATTTGAGAGAAATTA
>NW_027016173.1:119641-135265 GCF_036934945.1 Oncorhynchus masou masou | reverse complement strand
AATACTTACAGCTCTTAGAGACAGAAATACTTACAGCTCTTAGAGACAGAAATACTTACAGCTCTTAGAGACAGTAATACTTACAGCTCTTAGAGACAGAAATACTTACAGCTCTTAGAGACTGTAATACTTACAGCTCTTAGAGACAGAAATACTTACAGCTCTTAGAGACAGAAATACTTACAGCTCTTAGAGACAGAAATACTTACAGCTCTTAGAGACAGAAATACTTAAGCTCTTAGAGACAGAAATACTTACAGCTCTTAGAGACAGTAATACTTACAGCTCTTAGAGACAGAAATACTTACAGCTCTTAGAGGCAGAAATACTTACAGCTCTTAGAGACAGAAATACTCACAGCTCTTAGAGGCAGAAATACTTACAGCTCTTAGAGACTTACCCAAAAAACTCGATGCTGTAATCGCTGCCAAAGGTGCTTCAACAAAGTACTGAGTAAAGGGTCTGAATACCCATGTAAATGTGATATTTCTGTGTTTTATATATTTTTTTATAAATTAGCAAATAACAAAATAATTTTTGCTTTGTCATTATGGGGTATAGATTGATGAGGGGGGATGATTTAATCTATTTTAGAATAAGGCTTTAACGTAGCAAAATATTTGTCACGCCTTGGTCTTAGTATTTTGTGTTTTAGTTTATTAGTTGGTCAGGCCAGGGTGTGACATGGGGTTATGTTTGTTGTATTTCTTAGTGGGGTTTTTTTAGTTATTGGGATTGTGGCTGATTAGGGGTGTGTTGCATAGGTTTGGCTGCCTGAGGAGGTTCTCAATCAGAGTCAGGTGATTCTCGTTGTCTCTGATTGGGAACCGTATTTAGGTAGCCTGGGTTTCACTTTGTATTTCGTGGGTGATTGTTTCTGTCTCTGTGTTAGTGTTCACCAGACAGGCTGTATAGGTTTTTTCACGTTCCGTTTGTTGTTTTTGTTATTTTGTGTATCGTCATTTGTTCCATTAAAAACATGAGTAACCAACACGCTGCATTTCGGTCCGACTCTCTTTCGACAAACGAAGAACGCCCTTACAGAATCACCCACCACACACGGACCGAGCAGCGTGTTAACAGGCAGGAGCCACACGAGAGGCAACAGAAGCAGCTTCAGTGGGAGAGGCTACACCACTTGGAGAATTGGACATGGGAGGAAGAACTGGACGGAAAAGGACCCTGGGCTCAGCCTGGTGAATATCGCCGCCCCAAGGAGGAACTAGAGGCGGCTAAAGCGGAGAGGCGCTGGTATGAGGAGGCAGCACGGCGACGTGGATGGAAGCCCGGGAATCAGCCCCAAAAATTTCTTGGGGGGGGGCTATCAGGGAGTATGGCTACGCCAGGTAGGAGACCTGCGCAAACTCCCTGTGCTTACCGGGGGGCTAGAGAGACCGGGCAGGCACCGTGTTATGCAGTGGTGCGCACGGTGTCCCCAGTGCGGGTGCATAGCCCGGTGCGGTATATTTCAGCTCCGCGTAACGGCCGGGCTAGATTGAGCGTCGAGCCAAATGCCATGAAGCCGGCTCTGCGCATCTGGTCCCCAGTGCGTCTCCTTGGGCCGGCTTACATGGCACCAGCCTTGCGCTCGTTGTCTCCGGTTCGCCTACATAGCCCAGTGCGGGCTATTCCACCTCGCAGCACTGGCAGGGCAACCGAGAGTATTCAACCAGGTAAAGTTGGCAGGCTCGTTGCTCAAGAGCTCCAGTGCGCCTGCACGGTCCGGTCTATCCAGTACCACCTCCACACCCCAGCCCTCCGGTAGCAGCTCCCCGCACCAGGCTTCCTGTGTGTCCTCGGCCCAATACCACCAGTGCCAGCACCACGCATCAGGCCTACAGTGCGTCTCGCCTCTCCTGCCCTGTCGGAGCCTTTCTCCACTCCAGCGCTGCCGGAGCCTCCTGCCTGTTCGGAGCAGCCTAAGCTGCTAGTCTGCATGGAGCAGCTAGAGCTGCCAGTCTGCAAGGAGCTGCCAGTCTGCAAAGAGCTGCCAGTCTGCATGGAGCAGCTAGAGCTGCCAGTCTGCAAGGAGCTGTCAGTCTGCCCAGCGTCGCCAGTCTGCCCAGCGTCGCCAGTCTGCCCAGCGCCGCCAGTCTGCCCAGCGCCGCCAGTCTTTACAGATCTGCCAGTCAGCCAGACTCTTCCAGATCTGCCAGACAGCCAGACTCTTCCAGATATGCCAGTCAGCCAGACTCTTCCAGATCTGCCACACAGCCAGACTCTTCCAGATCTGCCAGTCAGCCAGACTCTTCCAGATCTGCCAGTCAGCCAGACTCTTCCAGATCTGCCAGTCAGCCAGACTCTTCCAGATCTGCCAGTCAGCCAGACTCTTCCAGATCTGCCAGTCAGCCATACTCTTCCAGATCTGCCAGTCAGCCAGACTCTTCCAGATCTGCCAGTCAGCCAGACTCTTCCAGATCTGCCAGTCAGCCAGATTCTTCCAGATCTGCCAGTCAGCCAGACTCTTCCAGATCTGCCAGTCAGCCAGACTCTTCCAGATCTGCCAGTCAGCCAGACTCTTCCAGATCTGCTATTCAGCCAGACTCTTCCAGATCTGCCAGTCAACCAGACTCTTCCAGATCTGCTAGTCAACCAGACTCTTCCAGATCCGCCAGTCAGCCAGGATCTGCCGGATTCAACTGCCTGGCTGGGCTTCTTCTCAGTACTGGGCTTCCTCTCAGTACTGGGCTGCCCCCTCAGTCCCGAGCTGCCCTCAGTCCCGAGCTGCCCCTCAGTCCCGAGCTGCCCCTCAGTCCCGAGCTGCCCCTCAGTCCCGGAGCTTCCCCTCAGTCCCGAGCTGCCTCAGTCCCGAGCTGCCCCTCAGTCACGAGCTGCTCCTCAGTTCAGTGGGGTTCTGGGTGAGGACTATTCGGCCATGGTCGGCGGCGGGGTTGATCATCCCAGGACGCGAAGGGGAGGAACTATGACATTTATGGCGTGGGGTCCACGTCCCGAGCCGGAACCGCCACCATGGACAGACGCCCACCCGGACCCTCCCTATGGTTTTGAGGTGCGTCCGGGAGTCCGCACCTTAGGGGGGTTCTGTCACGCCTTGGTCTTAGTATTTTGTGTTTTAGTTTATTAGTTGGTCAGGCCAGGGTGTGACATGGGTTTATCTTTGTTGTATTTCTTAGTGGGGTTTTTTTAGTTATTGGGATTGTGGCTGATTAGGGGTGTGTGTTGCATAGGTTTGGCTGCCTGAGACGGTTCTCAATCAGAGTCAGGTGATTCTCGTTGTCTCTGATTGGGAACCGTATTTAGGTAGCCTGGGTTTCACTTTGTATTTCGTGGGTGATTGTTCCTGTCTCTGTGTTAGTGTTCACCAGACAGGCTGTATAGGTTTTTTCACCTTCCGTTTGTTGTTTTTGTTATTTTGTGTATCGTCATTTGTTCCATTAAAAACATGAGTAACCAACACGCTGCATTTCGGTCCGACTCTCTTTCGACAAACGAAGAACGCCCTTACAATATTGAAGAAGTCAGGGGGTCTGAATGCTTTCCAAAGGCACTGTACTGTCACAACTTCTTCGGGTGTTCGGCGGTCGACGTCACCGGCTTTCTAGTCACTACCGATCCATTTTTCTGTTTCGTTTTGTTTTGTCTGATCACACACACCTGTTTTACATTCCCTCATTACATTCCCTATTTAACCATCTGACGTACATTTCTGTTCTGTCCGTGATTGTTCATGTCGTTAGTGGTTGTGTTTGTGTTAGAGTTGTGTTGTATGTTCCTATTTGGAATTTTTGCTTTATTCTTTGAGTGAACTCAGTTGGATTACTCTACACTTGTGTCCTGCGCCTGACTCCTCTTTCACTCTGCACCCAATCGCTGACATGTACAGACAGGGGATTCATATTTGAATACATAACCAGCTCAAGGCTAGTGTCTGGTATCGACTGTATGCGTGTGCGTGTGTGCGCGCGTGTGTGTGTGTGTGTGTGTGTGTGTGTGTGTGTGTGTGTGTGTGTGTGTGTGTGTGTGTGTGTGTGTTGTAGTCTCGTATTGACTGTGGAACATTCTGATTATAATTATGAAGGGACACTGCCAACGTTGCGTTGCCCGACAAAGAAAAACAGCAAACAGCTGTGTTTCTTTTTATAACGGTTTTGATTGAGTTTGGTCTTTAGTTTGTAATCCTTTCAACAGAAGGAGGATCAGTTGCATGGGATTTAGTGTGTGTGTGTGTGTGTGTGTGTGTGTGTGTGTGTGTGTGTGTGTGTGTGTGTGTGTGTGTGTGTGTGTGTGTGTGTGTGTGTGTGTGTGTGTGTGATCATTTTCTGGTGCAGTGGTTCAGTGGGATATTCCTCTCTCTCCCCGTATGGCTGGTATTGTTTGTTCTGCACCACTACACACACACACACACACACACACACACACACACACACACACACACACACACACACACACACACACACACACACACACACACACACACACACACACACACACACACACTTCATCTGCCTGACTTCCACTGGCAAGGCCCACAAGCTTCGGGAGCCCCAACACACACAAGAAAATGGTTGGTGTCGCCCCATAGAGAGATCAGGCCCCATAGAGAGCCCAGGCCCCATAGAGAGATCAGGCCCCATAGAGAGATCAGGCACCATAGAGAGATCAGGCACCATAGAGAGATCAGGCACCATAGAGAGATCAGGCCCCATAGAGAGGTCAGGCCCCATAGAGAGGTCAGGCCCCATAGAGAGGTCAGGCCCCATAGAGAGATCAGGCCCCATAGAGAGATCAGGCCCCATAGAGATATCAGGCCCCATAGAGAGATCAGGCCCCATAGAGAGGTCAGGCCTCATAGAGAGATCAGGCCCCATAGAGAGGTCAGGCCCCATAGAGAGGTCAGGCCCCATAGAGAGATCAGGCCCCATAGAGAGGTCAGGCCCCATAGAGAGATCAGGCCCCATAGAGAGGTCAGGCCCCATAGAGAGGTCAGGCCCCATAGAGAGATCAGGCCCCATAGAGAGGTCAGGCCCCATAGAGAGGTCAGGCCCCATAGAGAGATCAGGCCCCATAGAGAGGTCAGGCCCCATAGAGAGATCAGGCCCCATAGAGAGGTCAGGCCCCATAGAGAGATCAGGCCCCATAGAGAGGTCAGGCCCCATAGAGAGGTCAGGCCCCATAGAGAGATCAGGCCCCATAGAGAGGTCAGGCCCCATACAGAACGTGTCATAATCCAAGAAAGAAATTTGTGGAACAACAGGAAATGATCTTGGTGATTCTCGTAAGTTCCCGTACAATCCTTGTCCGGCAGGAAAACTTTACTTTTATAGTAAAAAAATAAAATACAATTTTTGTTGCATTATTTGATCTTTAACTGTATATTTAAGGAATTTTTTAGTTTAGGAAATTTTAAAAGACTTTCCAATATTATTTATTTCAATGTTGGCTCTATGACTGCAAATGTCTGGAACAAAGGACTCCAATTTCAAACAGTCCAATAATGGTCATTAGTGAAAAATAATCTTAGTGAAAAACAATCTTATGTAGTTTGTATTTGTATGTATTATGGATCCCAAAGCAGCAGCCACTCTTCCTGGGGTCCAGTCAAATTAAGACTGTTTTTTTTCAATTTTAAAAACATTACAATACGTTCACATGAAAGGGACCTAAACCGTTGCTGCCTTCTATAATCCAAGGCTGGCAGTACCGTATAACTGGGTAACCGACAGCTATGGATGAAGACTGAAAAACTTAAATAACCTTCATAACTGTAACGAAAAAAATAATTTTATATATATATATATATATATATGGGTGGAACGAATACACTGGGGTATAGTTTCATAAAAACACTCAGGTGTAACGACATATTTCCTCTTCTTTGTCTGAAGAGGTGTAGCAGGGATCGGACCAAAACAAAGGAACAAAACAAAGGAAATACAAAACAAAGGAAATAAAGGTCAGAACGTGACAGTACCCCCCCCAACGGTGCGGACTCCGGCCGCAAAACCTGAACCTATAGGGGAGGGTCTGGGTGAGCGTATGTCCGCGGTGGCGGTTCTGGCGCGGGACGTGGACCCCACTTCACCATAGTTCTAGTGCGCCTCTTCGCCCACCTCCGTGGCCTCTTTAAAGCGACGACCCTCGCCACCTAACTTGGACTGGGACCCTAGAAATGGGTCTCGAATAGGCGGGAGACTCCGGCAGCGCCGGACAGGGGGAGACTCCGGCGGAGCCGGGACAGGCGGAAGACTCCAGCAGCGCTAGAGTGAAGGACGATTCTGGCATCTCCTGTCTGACTGACGGCTCTGGCAGCTCCTGGCTGGCTGGCGGCTCTGGCAGCTCCTGGCTGGCTGGCGGCTTTAGCAGCTCCTGGCTGACTGACGGCTCTGGCAGCTCTTGACTGACTGACGGCTCAGGACAGACTGGCGGCTCTAGCAGCTCCAAACAGATGGGAGACTCTATCAGCTCAGGACAGACGGGATACTCTAGCAGCTCAGGACAGACAGGAGACTCTAGAAGCTCAGGACATACGGGAAACTCTGGCAGCTCTGGACAGACAGAAACACTTGTAGGCAGAAGACGGAGAGACAGCCTGGTGCGGGGGCTGCCACCGGAGGGCTGGTGCGTGGAGGTGGCACTGGATAGACCAGACCGTGCAGGCGCACTGGAGCTCTTGAGCACCAAGCCTGCCCAACCTTACCTGGTTGCATGCTCCCAGTAGCCAGGCCAGAGTGGCGAGGTGGAATAGCCCGCACTGGGCTGTGCAGGCGAACCGGGGACACCATGCGTAAGGCCCAAGGAGACGCACTGGAGACCAGATGCGTAGAGCCGGCATCATGGCACTCTAGCCCGACCGATACGAGGAGCTAGAATGTACCGCACCGGGCTATGCACCCACACCGGGACACCGTGCGCTCCACAGCATAGCCCGGTCCCTCTCTCTCTCCGGTAAGCACGGGAAGTTGGCACAGATCTCCTACCTGGCTTCACCACACTCCCCTGTGCCCCCACCTAAAAAAAAACTTGGAGCTGACTCTCGGGATTCCAACCGTGCCGCCGTGCTGCCACCTCATACCAGCGCTTCTCTGCCTTCGCTGCCTCCAGCTCTGCTTTGGGTCGGCGATATTCCCCTGGCTGTGCCCAGGGTCTTCTCCTGTCTAGAATCTCCTCCCAAGTCAGTGAGTCATGTGTCTTCGGCCGCTGTTGCTGCTGCCCATTACAACGCCGCTTGGTCCTCTGTTGGTGGGTGTTTCTGTAACGACAGATTTCCTCTTCTTCATCTGAAGAGGTGTAGCAAGGATCGGACCAAAACGCAGCGGGGTAACTGTCCATGTTTTAATAGTATAAACTGAACATGACACAATACAAAATAACAAAGTGAATATAAACGAAACAGTCCCGTGTGGCACAAACACTGACACAGGAAACAAACACCCACAAACCAACAGTGAAACCCAGGCTACCAAAATATGGTTCTCAATCAGGGACAACGAGAAACAGCTGCCTCTGATTGAGAACCATATCAGGCCAAACACAAAAATAGAAAAAACATAGAAAAACACACAGACTGTGTGTGTGTGTGTGTGTGTGTGTGTGTGTGTGTGTGTGTGTGTGTGTGTGTGTGTGTGTGTGTGTGTGTGTGTGTGTGTGTGTATGTGTGTGTGTGTGTGTGTGTGTGTGTGTGTGTGTGTGTGTGTGTGTGTGTGTGTGTGTGTGTGTGTGTGTGTGTGTGCGCGTGCGTGCGTGCGTGCGTGCGTGTACGTGTGTGTGTGTCAATGTTTGTGTTGCTTAACATTCCCTACTGTTCCATAAGGTGTTTTTTATTATTTTTTTTATTTCACTGCTTGCGTCAGTTACTTGATGTGGAATAGTGTTCCGTGTTGTTATGGCTCTATGTAGTACTGTGTGACTCCTATAGACTGTTATGGACTTGGGAACTGTGAAGAGACCTCTCTTGGCATGTCTTGTGGGGCATGCATGAGTGTCCGAGCTGTGTGCCAGTAGTTTAGACATACAACTCGGTGCATTCAACATGTCAATACCTCTCATAAATAAAATTTATGATGAAGTCAATCTCTCCTCCACATTCAGCCAGGAGAGATTGACATGCATATTATTAATATTAGTTATCTGTATACTTCCAAGGGATGTTCTGAGCAAATTGCAATTTTCCTTTTTCCTGTTTATCGGCACCTGACCACACAACTGAACAGCTCTTTGTTGAGTGCTGCATTTCATTACAGTCACTGTAGTACCTGACGTGAATAGTGTTGAGTTGTCCGCATACATAGACACTCTGGCTTTACTCAAAGTCAGTGGCATGTCGTTAGTAAAAATTTAGAATAAGCAAGGGGCCTAAACAGCTACCCTGGGGAATTCCTGATTCTAACTGGATTATATTTGAGTGGCTTCCATTAAAGAACAACCTCTGTGTTCTGTTAGACAGGTAACTCTTTATCCACATTTTAGCAGGGGTGTAAAGCCATGACACGTACCTTTTTTCCAGCAGCAGACTATGATCGATAATGTCAAAAGCTGCATTGAAGTCTAACAAGACATCCCCACAATCATTTTATCATCAATTTCTCAGCCAATCATCAGTCATTTGTGTAAGTGCTGTGCTTGTCGACTGTCCTTCCCTACAAGCATGCTGAAATTCTGTTGTCAATTTGTTTACTGTGAAATAGCATTGTATCTGGTCAAACACCATTTTTCCCTTAAAGTTTACTAAAGGTTGGTAACAGGCTGATTGGTTGGACGTTTGACCCTGTAAATATCGTCTGCTATTATCCTCAGTAATTTTCCATCCAGAGTGTCAGACCTCGCTGGCTTGTCTTTGTTGATAGACAACAATAATCTTTTCACCTTTTCCACACTGACTTTATGGAATTCAAAAGTACAATTATTTTCTTTCAAAATTTGGTCAGAGATTCTTGGATGTGTAGTGTCAGTGTTATTTGCTGGCATGTCATCCCTAAGTTTGCTTATCTTGCCAATGAAAAAGTAATTAAAGTAGTTTGCGATATCAGTGGGCTTTGTGATGAATGAGCCATCTGATTCAATGAATAAAGGAGCCAAGTTGGCTTTTTTTCCCCAAAACAAATTCATTTAAGGGGCCCCAAAGTTTCTTGCAATAGCCCTCTGTGTCTTTTTTTCCCCTGTGATTCCCTGTGATTCCTAAAAGATGTGTCTGGAGATTTTGTTCAAAATCCTAAATGAATCAGGAATGAGCAGGAACAGCTATACCATAAGGACCCTTCTGTATGTCCATTACATGTAGTGTAACAAGGTCAATCAAGGTCAGTCATGTTCTGTGAAGTTGTCCACTTTTCATAGATTTAAACGAACAATATTGGAATCACCATGGTTACAACCATAAACCTTTCAACTGTCCTCGGATAATCGCATTGTGTGCTTTCACCGTAAAGCCATTTTTGAAATCGGACGCTGAGGTTGGATTAACGAGACGTTTATCTTTAAAATGGTGTGTAATACTTGTATGTTTCAGGAATTTTAATTATGAGATTTCTGTTGTTTGAATCTGGTGCCCTGAAATTTCACTGGCTGTTGGTGAGGTGGGACACTACATCCCAGAGAGGTTAAATGGAACTATGATACATTAATGGAACTATGCTTCTTAATGGAACTACGCTGCTTAATGGAACTATGCTACATTACATGGAACCAAGCTACATTACATGGAACTACGCTACATAATGGAACTATGCTACATTACATGGAACTATGCTACATTACATGCAACTTTTTTACTTAATGGAACTATGCTACATTACATGTAACTATGCTACATTAATGGAACTAGGCCACTTGATGGAACTATGCTACTTAATGGAACTATTCTACATTACATGGAACTATGCTACTTAATGGAACTATGCTACTTATTGGAACTATGATACATTACATGGAACTATGCTACTTAATGGAACTACACTACTTAATGGAACTATGCTACATTAATGAAACTATGCTACATTACATGGAACTATGCTACTTAATGGAACTATGCTACATTAATGGAACTATGATACATTACATGGAACTCTATGCTACATTAATTGAACTATACTACATTAATTGAACTATGCTACTTAATGGAACTATTCTACTTAATGGAACTATTCTACATTAATGGAACTATGCTACTTAATGGAACTATGCTACGTTAATGGAACTATGCTACTTAATGGAACTATTCTACTTAATGGAACTATTCTACATTAATGGAACTATGCTACTTAATGGAACTATTCTACTTAATGGAACTATGCTACATTAATGGAACTAATCTACTTAATTGAACTATTCTACTTAATGGAACTATGCTACATAAATGTATACAATATACGTGGATATATAATTAATTATAGTTATTTACCCTTTTTAACCATTTATATACAGTATACATATCATTATCTGCATCACTCACGTCAGGGCAACATACACACACAAACACACACACACACACACAAACATGCACACACACACAGACACACACAAACTCACTCTGTCAGCAACAGCAGAACTGGCAGTTGGCACCGTGTTTATGTGTTAATGTCGATGATGGATCACAGCACTGTGAACTTATGAATAGGAAATGCATCATGTCTGCTAACTAAACCACACACACACACACACACACACACACACGCACACGCACACGCACACGCACACGCACACGCACACGCACACACACACACACACACGTTCAAACGTACACATTATGTCTACTAAAGCAGAAATAACCTGATTGCATTCCACAAGGTGTTTCAGCTCACGGAGTCTTGAAAGGGTAGCCAGGAAGATATAAGATGATGAACTACAAGTGTGTGTGTGTGTGTGTGTGTGTGTGTGTGTGTGTGTGTGTGTGTGTGTGTGTGTGTGTGTGTGTGTGTGTGTGTGTGTGTGTGTGTGTGTGTGTGTGTGTGTGTGTGCGTGTGTGTGTGTGTTCTGAGCTTTCTAAACACCTTTTGCCTTGTCGGTATATTTATCAAAGTGCATTCCTTAGCAATGTTTGGCGTTTCTTGCTCACCACAGATGTAGGATCATAATTTGAGCCAAAGTGCTACAGCAGGAAAGAAATCCTGCAAGAACAGGAAATTTGAATTATTGTTTGGATTATAATTAATGGAAATTGTTTGTAGGGGTTGATACATTTTTCTTTTAATGCCTATCAAGTTAGACCATTTAAAGTGGAAATTACAAAGTTTAGAAGCCTTTTTAAACCTGGAATACACTAGTTTCCATTTTATGTTGTGCGTAAAAATTCTCAGCAACTAAAAGAGAGATCAAATTATGATCCTACATCAGTATATTCTGCCTTCAACTGGCTTCCATGTACTGATGTTGGAGCTTTATTTTGTTTACAGCTGATTATGACATCATAACCCTATAAAACTGTAAAGATGAACTGACACATCAAATCACATTGCACCCTCGGGGACAATGTAACACGTGTTCCGTTTTTGTGACAAGCGAGCACAAGCAATGCATTCGGAAAGTATTCAGACCCCTTGATTGTTTCCCACTTTTTGTTACGTTACAGCCTTTATCTGAAATGGATTAAAATTGTGTTTCCCCCTCATCAATCTACACACAATTTTATTTCATTTATCTAGGCAAGTCAGTTAAGAACAAATTCTTATTTTCAATGACAGCCTAGGAACAGTGGGTTAACTGCCTGTTCAGGGCAGAATGACAGATTTGTACCTTATCAGCTCGGGATTTGAACTTGCAACCTTTTGGTTACTAGTCCAACACTTTAACCACTAGGCTACCCTGCTGCCCCACAACACCCCATAATGACAAAGAAAAACAGTTTTACATTTTTTTAATAATAAAACGAAATACCTTATTTACATAAGATTTCAGACTCTTTGTCATGAGAGTTGAAATTGTGCATCCTGTTTCCATTGATCATCCTTGAGATGTTTCTACAACTTGTTTGGAGTCCACCTGTGGTAAATTCAATTGACTGGACATGATTTGGAAAGGCCTGCCCTATATGCGTTCCCACAGTTGACAGTGCATTTCAGAGAAAAAACTAAGCCATGAGGTTAGAAGGAATTGTCCGTAGAGCTCCGAGAGAGGATTGTGTCGAGGCACAGATCTGGGGAAGGGTGCCAAAAAATGTCTGCAGCATTGAAGGTCCCCAAGAACACAGTGGCCTCCATCATTCTTAAATGGAAGACGTTTGGAACCACCAAGAGTCTTCCTAGAGCTGGCTTGTGCACCACACTGAGCAATCTGGGAGACAGGCCTGGGTCAAGGAGGTGGCCAAAAACCCGATGGTCACTCTGACAGAGCTCCAGAGTTCCTCTGTGAAGATGGGAGAACCTTCCGAGAAGGACAACCATCTCTGTGGCACTCCACCAATCAGCCTTAATGGTGGAGTTGCCAGATGCAAGCCACTCTTCAGTAAAGGCACATGGCAGCCCGCAAAAGGCACCCGAAAGGACTCTCAAACCATGAGAAACAAGATTCTCTGGTCTGATGAAACCAAGATTGAACTCATTGACCTGAATACCAAGCACCACGTCTGAGGAAACTCTGGACCATCCCTCGTTGAAGCATGGTGGTGCAGCATCATGCTGTGGGGTGTTTTTCAGTGGCAGGGACTTGGAGACTAGTTTTACATTTATTTTACAATTTATTTCACCTTTATTTAACTTCTTATGGATGGGGCAGTATTGAGAAAGCTTGGATGAATACGTTTTCCCAAACTAAATGGGCCTGTTCACTCAGTCTCAGTTAATAATATATGCATAGTATTATTAGTATTGGATAGGAAACACTCTAAAGTTTCCAAAACTGTCAAAATATTGTCTGTCAGTATAACAGAACTGATACTGCAGGCGGGGAAGCCCCATGGAAAATCAAACCAGGAAGTGGCTTCTATTTTGAAAACTCCATGTTCTATAGCCTGCCTTCGCTCCATTTAAAGGGATATCAACCAGATTCCTTTTCCTATCGCTTCCTCAGTGTCAACAGTCTTTAGACATAGTTTCAGGCTTTTTTTTTTTTTTTTTATTTTTTTAAATGAGCGAGAAAGATAACAAACTAAAAACTAAAAAAGATAAAATGATAACATCGCGTCATTGTATTGCCGGGTGCCAGCAGCATTTTGCTTGGGCAGCCATTGCCTTTCCCTCTCCGACTGAAAAAGACAGTTGCGGTTGATATTTTATCGATTATATATTTTAAAAACAACCTAAGGGGTTGATTAGAAAAAACGTTTGACATGTTTCTGTGGACATTACGGACATTCATTTTGGAATTGTCTGCGTTGTCGTAACCGCTCTTTCCTGTGGATTTCTGAACATAACGCCAAACAAAGAGGGTATTTTGGATATAAAATAATCTTTATGGAACCGAAAAAGGAACATTTATAGTGTTCTAGGGAGTCTCGTGAGTGAAAACATCCGAAGATCATCAAAAGGTAAACGATTAATTTGATTGCTTTTCTAATTTTTTTGTGACCAAGCTACTTGATGCTAGGTGTACATAATGGTTTGTCGACGATCGATAAACTCGACAAACGCTTGGATTGCTTTCGCTGTAAAGCATATTTTCAAAATCTGACTGGATTAACAAAAAGATAAGCTGTGTTTTGCTATATTGCAATTGTGATTTCATGAATATAAATATGTTTAGTAATACTATTTGAATGTTGCGCTATGCAATTCAGCGGTTGTTGATGACAATTATCCCGTTTAATGGGATGGCAGCCATAAGAAGTTAAATGCTAGTAAAACCAAATGCATGCTTTTCAACCGTTCACTGCCGCACCCGCCTGCCGATTAGCATCACCTCCTGGACGCTTCTGACCTAGACTACGTGAACATCTACAAAATACCAAGGTTTCTGGCGAGACTGTAACTCTCTTCCAGACTCCATATAAACATCTCCAATCCAAAATCAAATCTAGAATCGGCTTCCAATTTTAACAACAAAGCCTCCTTCACTAACGCCGCCAAACTTACCTTAGTAAAACTGACTATCCTACCGATCCTGACTTCGGCGATGTCATCTACAAAATGGCTTCCAATACTCTACCCAGCAAACTGGATGCAGTCTATCACAGTGACATCTGTTTTGTTACCAAAGCCCCTTATACCCCACCACTGTGACCTGCATGCTCTAGTCGACTGGCCCTCGCTACATATTCGTCGCCAGACCCACTGGCTTCATGTCATATATAAGTCTATGCTAGGTAAGCTCCGCCTTATCTCAGCTCACTGGTCACGATAACAACACCCACCCGTGGTTGCGCTCCAACAGGTATATCTCACTGGTCATCCCCAAAGCCAACATCTCCTTTAGCCGCCTTTCCCTTCCAGTTCTCTGCTGCCAGTGATTGGAACGAATTGCAAAAATCGCTGAAGCTGGGAACTTATATTTCCCTCACTAGCTTTAAACATCAGCTGTCAAGCAGCTAACCGTCGCTGCAGCTGTACATAGTCCATCTGTAAAACAGCCCACCCAATCTACCCACCTCATCCCCATACTGTTTTCATTTATTTTTCTGCTTTTTTGCATACCAGTATATCTACTTGCAAATCATCATCTGCTCATTTATCACTCCATTGATAATCTGCTAAATTATAATTCCTTCTCTACTATGGCCTATTTGTTGCCTACCTCCTCATGCCATTTGCACACACTGTATATAGACTTTCTTTTTTTCTATTGTGTTATTCACTGTACACTTGTTTATTCCATGTGTAACTCTGTGTTGTTGTTTGTGTTGCACTGCTTTGCTTTATCTTGGCCAGGTCGCAGTTGTAAATGAGAACTTGTTCTCAACTAGCCTACCTGGTTAAGAGCCGCTACGTGATAGAGCCGTCAGAGGCCACTGATAGAGCTGTCAGAGGCCACTGATAGAGCTGTCAGAGGCCACTGATAGAGCTGTCAGAGGCCACGGATAGAGCCGTCAGAGGCCACGGATAGAGCCGTCCAGAGGCCACGGATAGAGCCGTCAGAGGCCACTGATAGAGCTGTCAGAGGCCACTGATAGAGCTGTCAGAGGCCACTGATAGAGCCGTCAGAGGCCACTGATAGAGCTGTCAGAGGCCACTGATAGAGCCGTCAGAGGCCACTGATAGAGCTGTCAGAGGCCACTGATAGAGCTGTCAGGAGGCCACGGATAGAGCCGTCAGAGGCCACTGATAGAGCTGTCAGAGGCCACTGATAGAGCTGTCAGAGGCCACTGATAGAGCCGTCAGAGGCCACTGATAGAGCTGTCAGAGGCCACTGATAGAGGCTGTCAGAGGCCACGGATAGAGCTGTCAGAGGCCACGGATAGAGCTGTCAGAGGCCACTGATAGAGCCGTCAGAGGCCACCGATGCGAGCCGTCAGAGGCCACGGATAGAGCTGTCAGAGGCCACTGATAGAGCCGTCAGAGGCCACTGATAGAGCCGTCAGAGGCCACTGATAGAGCCCCGTCAGAGGCCACTGATAGAGCCGTCAGAGGCCACCGGATAGAGCCGTCAGAGGCCACAGATAGAGCCGTCAGAGGCCACTGATAGAGCCGTCAGGAGGCCACTGATAGAGGCCGTCAGAGGCCACTGATAGAGTTGTCAGAGGCCACTGATAGAGTTGTCAGAGGCCACTGATAGAGCCGTCAGAGGCCACTGATAGAGCCG
>NW_027016173.1:114325-119141 GCF_036934945.1 Oncorhynchus masou masou | reverse complement strand
TGGTTAGAGTGTAGGGGCGGCAGCGTATCCCAGTGGTTGGGTGTTAGGCGGCAGTGTCCCAGTGGTTAGAGTGTAGGGGGCGGCAGCGTATCCCAGTGGTTGGAGTGTAGGGCGGCAGCGTATCCCAGTGGTTAGAGTGTAGGGCGGCAAGCGTATCCCAGTGGTTAGCCAGCGTAGTGGTTAGAGTGTAGGGGTTAGAGTGTCCCAGTGGTTAGAGTGTAGGGGGCGGCAGCGTATCCCAGTGGTTAGAGTGTAGGGGTTAGAGTGTAGGCGGCAGCGTATCCCAGTGGTTAGAGTGTAGTGGTTAGAGTGTGAGTGGTTAGAGTGTAGGGCGGCAGCGTATCCCAGTGGTTAGAGGGGTTAGAGTGTAGGGCGGCAACTGTCCAGTGGTTAGAGTGTAGGGGATCGGCAGCGTATCCCAGTGGTTGGAGTGTAGTGGTTAGAGTGTAGTTGCCCAGTGGTTAGAGTGTAGTGGTTGACAGCGGTCAGTGGGGGCGAGGTATCCCAGTGGTTGGAGTGTAGTGGTTAGAGTGTGGGGGCGGCAGCGTATCCCAGTGGTTAGAGTGTAGTGGTTAGGTGTAGGGGCGGCAGCGTGTCAGTGGTTGGTGTAGTGTAGTGGTGGTTAGAGTGTAGGGGCGGCAGCGTATCCCAGTGGTTAGAGTGTAGTGGTTAGAGTGTAGGGCGGCAGCGTATCCCAGTGGTTAGAGTGTAGCGGTTAGGTGTAGTGGTTAGAGTGTAGCAGCGTATCCCAGTGGTTAGAGTGTAGTGGTTAGAGTGTAGGGGACGGCGGTTCCCAGTGGTTAGTGTAGGGGGTTAAGCAGCGTAGTGGTTAGAGGCAGCGTGTCCCAGTGGTTAGAGTGTAGGGCGGCAGCATGTCCCAGTGGTTAGAGTGTAGTGGTTAGAGTGTAGGGCGGCAGCGTATCCCAGTGGTTAGAGTGTAGTGGTTAGAGTGTAGAGAGTGTAGGGTTAGGCGGCAGCGTATCCCAGTGGTTAGAGTGTAGGGGTTAGAGTGTGCGGCAGCGTATCCCAGTGGTTAGAGTGTGTAGGGGCGGCAGCGTGTCCAGTGGTTAGAGTGTAGGGGTTAGTGTAGTGGTTAGAGTGTGGTTGGGTGTAGGGGCGGCAGCGTATCCCAGTGGTTAGAGTGTAGGGGCGGCAGCGTATCCCAGTGGTTGGAGTGTAGTGGTTAGAGTGTAGGGGCGGCAGCGTATCCCAGTGGTTGGAGTGTAGTGGTTAGAGTGTAGGGCGGCAGCGTATCCCAGTGGTTAGGAGTGTAGTGGTTAGGTGTAGTGGTTAGAGTGTAGGGGCGGCAGTGTATCCCAGTGGTTAGAGTGTAGGGGTTAGGTGTAGGGCGGCAGCGTATCCCAGTGGTTAGAGTGTAGTGGTTAGAGTGGTAGAGTGTAGTGGTTAGAGGCAGCGTATCCCAGTGGTTAGAGTGTAGTGGTTAGAGTGTAGTAGTGGTTAGAGTGTAGGGCGGCAGCGTATCCCAGTGGTTAGAGTGTAGGGGTTAGAGTGTAGGGCGGCAGCGTAGTGGTTAGAGTGTAGTGGTTAGAGTGTAGTGGTTAGAGTGTAGGGGCGGCAGGTATCCCAGTGGTTAGAGTGTAGGGGCGGCAGCGTAGGGGCCCGTGTCAGTGGTTAGAGTGTAGGGGTTGGAGTGTAGTGGTTAGAGTGTAGGGGCGGCAGCGTATCCCAGTGGTTAGAGTGTAGGGGTTAGAGTGTAGGGACAGCGTATACCAGTGGTTAGAGTGTAGTGGTTAGAGTGTAGTGGTTAGAGTGTGGGGCGGACAGCGTATCCCAGTGGTTAGAGTGTAGTTAGAGTGTAGTGGTTAGAGTGTAGGGGCGGCAGCGTATCCCAGTGGTTAGAGTGTAGGGGATCGGCAGCGTATCCCAGTGGTTAGAGTGTAGTGGTTAGAGTGTAGTGGTTAGAGTGTAGGGGCGGCAGCGTATCCCAGTGGTTAGAATGTAGGGGTGGCAGCGTATCCCAGTGGTTAGAGTGTAGGGGTTAGAGTGTAGCCCGTAGTGGTTAGAGGTGTAGGGGCGGCAGCAGGTAGCCCAGTGGTTAGAGTGTAGGGGATCGGCAGCGTATCCCAGTGGTTGGTGTGTGTAGGGGTAGAGTGTGGGGGCAGCGTATCCCAGTGGTTAGAGTGTAGTGGATCGGCAGCGTATCCCAGTGGTTGGAGTGTAGTGGTTAGAGTGTAGAGGTTAGGCAGGTATCCCAGTGGTTAGAGTGTAGGGGGCGGCAGCGTATCCCAGTGGTTAGAGTGTAGTGGTTAGAGTGTAGTGGTTAGAGTGTAGTGGTTAGAGTGTAGTGGTCGGCAGCGTATCCCAGTGGTTAGAGTGTAGGGGTTAGAGTGTAGGGGGCAGGCGTATCCCAGTGGTTAGAGTGTAGTGGTTAGAGTGTAGGGCAGCGTATCCCAGTGGTTAGAGTGTAGGGGCGTGCAGCGTATCCCAGTGGTTAGAGTGTAGGGCGGCAGCGTATCCCAGTGGTTAGAGTGTAGGGGTGGTGGTTAGCGTAGCCCAGTGGTTAGAGTGTAGGGCGGCAGCGTGTCCCAGTGGTTAGAGTGTAGGGGTTAGAGTGTAGGGGCGGCAGCGTATCCCAGTGGTTAGAGTGTAGGGGCGGCAGCGTATCCCAGTGGTTGGAGTGTAGTGGTTAGGGCGGCAGTGTCCCAGGGTTAGCGGCAGCGTATCCCAGTGGTTGGAGTGTAGTGGTTAGAGTGTAGGAGCGGCAGTGGTTGGGAGTATCCCAGTGGTTAGGTGAGTGGTTAGCCCAGTGTTTAGGGGGCGCGGCAGCGTATCCCAGTGGTTAGAGTGTAGTGGTTAGAGTGTAGGGGGCGGTGGTTAGAGTGTAGGCAGCGTAGTCCCAGTGGTTAGAGTGTAGGGGTCGGCAGCGTATCCCAGTGGTTAGAGTGTAGGGGCGGCAGCGTAGCCCAGTGGTTGGAGTGTAGGGGTTAGAGTGTGGGGCGGCAGCGTAGCCCAGTGGTTAGAGTGTAGTGGTTAGAGTGTGCCTAGGGTTAGAGTGTATCCCAGTGGTTAGAGTGTAGTGGTTAGAGTGTAGGGGGCGGCAGCGTATCCCAGTGGTTAGAGTGTAGGGGCGGCAGCGTATCCCAGTGGTTAGAGTGTAGGGGCGGCAGCGTAGCCCAGTGGTTAGAGTGTAGGGGTTAGAGTGTTAGAGGGGGGCGGCAGCGTAGCCCAGTGGTTAGAGTGTAGGGGATCGGCAGCGTATCCCAGTGGTTAGAGTGTAGTGGTTAGAGTGTAGTGGTTAGAGTGTAGGGGCGGCAGGCCCAGTTCCCAGTGGTTAGTGTAGTGGTTAGAGTGTAGGGGTGGCAGCGTATCCCAGTGGTTAGAGTGTAGGGGGGTTAGTGGTTAGAGTGTAGGGGCGGCAGCTAGTGGTCCCCCAGTGGTTAGAGTGTAGGGGATCGGCAGCGTATCCCAGTGGTTGGAGTGTAGTGGTTAGAGTGTAGGGCGGCAGCGTATCCCAGTGGTTAGAGTGTAGTGGTTAGAGTGTAGGGGCGGACAGCGTATCCCAGTGGTTAGAGTGTAGTGGTTAGAGTGTAGAGCGGCAGCGTATCCCAGTGGTTAGAGTGTAGTGGTTAGAGTGTAGGGGCGGTAGCGTATCCCAGTGGTTAGAGTGTAGGGGGCGGCAGCGTATCCCAGTGGTTGGAGTGTAGTGGTTAGAGTGTAGGGGCGGCAGCGTATCCCAGTGGTTGGAGTGTAGTGGTTAGAGTGTAGGGGCGGCAGCGTATCCCAGTGGTTAGAGTGTAGTGGTTAGAGTGTAGTGGTTAGAGTGTAGGGCGGCAGCGTATCCCAGTGGTTAGAGTGTAGGGGTTAGAGTGTGGGCGGCAGCGTATCCCAGTGGTTAGAGTGTAGTGGTTAGAGTGTAGGGGCGGCAGCGTAGCCCAGTGGTTAGAGTGTAGTGGTTAGGTGTAGTGGTTAGAGTGTAGGGGCGGCAGCGTATCCCAGTGGTTAGAGTGTAGGGGTTAGAGTGTAGCGACAGCGTATCCCAGTGGTTAGAGTGTAGTGGTTAGAGTGTAGTGGTTAGAGTGTAGGGGCGGCAGCATATCCCAATGGTTAGAGTGTAGGGGCGGCAGCGTATCCCAGTGGTTAGAGTGTAGGGGTTGGAGTGTAGTGGTTAGAGTGTAGGGCGGCAGCGTATCCCAGTGGTTAGAGTGTAGGGGTTAGAGTGTAGGGCGGCAGCGTATGCCAGTGGTTAGAGTGTAGTGGTTAGAGTGTAGTGGTTAGAGTGTAGGGGCGGCAGCGTATCCCAGTGGTTAGAGTGTAGTGGTTAGAGTGTAGGGGCGGCAGCGTATCCCAGTGGTTAGAGTGTAGGGGATCGGCAGCGTATCCCAGTGGTTAGAGTGTAGTGGTTAGAGTGTAGTGGTTAGAGTGTAGGGGCGGCAGGTATCCCAGTGGTTAGAATGTAGGGGTGGCAGCGTATCCCAGTGGTTAGAGTGTAGGGGTTAGAGTGTAGGGGCGGCAGCATGTCCCAGTGGTTAGAGTGTGTAGGGGATCGGCAGCGTATCCCAGTGGTTGGAGTGTAGGGGTTAGAGTGTAGGGGCGGCAGCGTATCCCAGTGGTTAGAGTGTAGTGGATCGGCAGCGTGTCAGTGGTTGGAGTGTAGTGGTTAGAGTGTAGGGGCGGCAGCATAGTCCCAGTGGTTAGAGTGTAGGGCGGCAGCGTAGCCCAGTGGTTAGAGTGTAGTGGTTAGAGTGTAGTGGTTAGAGTGTAGTGGTTAGAGTGTAGTGGTCGGCAGCGTATCCCAGTGGTTAGAGTGTAGGGGCGGCAGCGCCTATCCCAGTGGTTAGAGTGTAGTGGTTAGAGT
>NW_027016173.1:91825-106825 GCF_036934945.1 Oncorhynchus masou masou | reverse complement strand
GTCTTAAATCAGTTGACTTTTCACGTCTTCTTTCTGTCATGTCATGTGCTGAGGCTAACCTTGTGTCTAACCCCAGTCTCTGTCATGGTTAGTTAAAGGTGTCGAACACATCTCTCTCTCTCTTGTCTCTTATGTCACTGTTCATTTCTCTCACTTCTCACTCCTCTGGTCTATGTTAAGAATTGTTGTCAAAGCAATGTACAGTATATGCAGTATTACATAAAATAACAATATGTTTGAGCAAAAATAGTATTATGTACAGTCCCAGTGAAACGTTTAGACAAACCTACTAAATTTATTATTATTTTTTTTGTTCCTTTATTTTCTACATTGTAGAATAATAGTGAAGACATCAAAACTATGAAACAACACAATATGGAATCATGTAGTAACCCCAAAAAGTGTTAAACAAATCAAAATATATATTTTTTATATTTAAGGATTCTTCAATGTAGTCTTGTTGACAGCTTTGCATGCCTCTTGTCTATCACGCGTGTTCTTCAACAGGACAATGACCCAAAACACACCTCCAGGCTGTGTAAAGGGCTCAAATATATTTAGATTTGTTCAACACTTTTTTGGGTTACTACATGATTCCGTATGAGTTATTTCATAGTTTTAATGTATTCTCTATTATTCTAAAAATAGTTAAAAAAATAAGAAAAACCTTTGAATGAGTAGGTGTGTCCAAACTTTTGACTGGTGCTGTATATTAACAAAAACAATTATAC
Organism: Oncorhynchus masou masou; assembly: GCF_036934945.1. Lineage (NCBI taxonomy): Eukaryota > Metazoa > Chordata > Actinopteri > Salmoniformes > Salmonidae > Oncorhynchus > Oncorhynchus masou. The sequence goes on along the minus strand of NW_027016173.1, from coordinate 106,094 downwards.
ATGGAAACATTTTTATTTTTTGTATATTTTATTTAACCTTTATTTAACTAGGCAAGTCCTTTTAGGGTTACCTGTCAATCAATCCGTCAGACTGAATGATTGACTGGCTGGCTAACCTGTCTCTCTCTCTGCATCTCTTTATCTCTTTATCTATCTATCTATCTATCTATCTCTCTTTCTCTGTCTGTCTGTCTGTCTGTCTGTCTGTCTGTCTGTCTGTCTGTCTGTTTGTCTCCAACCCTTCCCCTCTCTCTCTCTAGCTGACCTCCTGGTGAATACATTATGTCTCCCCTTCACGTTGGTCTATACTCTGCTCGGGGAGTGGAAGTTTGGCCAGCTGCTTTGTTTCCTGCTTCCCTATGCACAGGGATTGGCTGTCCACGTATCCACGGTGACGCTCAACGTCATAGCCCTCGATAGACACAGGTGAGACTTCATCAAGGTTCATTTATTAATTGCTTGATTAGTTTATTCATTCATTGACTGACTGAGTTATTGATTAACTGACTAACTGACTGATTGACTGGCTGACTGACTGATTGATTGACTGGCTGACTGACTGATTGGCTGGCTGACGTGTTATTTCTTACATTAGTACCTCAGGTCATCTTAGGTTTCATTACATACAGCCGAGAAGAACTACTGTATATAAGATCAGCGTCAACTCACCATCAGTACGACCAAGAATATGTTTTTCGCTACGCGGATCCTGTGTTCTGCCTTACAAACAGGACAACGGAATGGATCGATTGCAGCGACCCAAAAACGACTCCGAAAAAGAGGGAAACGTGGCGGTCTTCTGGTCAGGCTACGGAGACGGGCACATCGTGCCCCACTTCCTAGCATTCTTCTTGCCAATGTCCAGTCTCTTGACAACAAGGTTGATGAAATCCGAGCAAGGGTAGCATTCCAGAGGGACATCAGAGACTGTAACGTTCTGTGCTTCACGGAAACATGGCTCACTGGAGAGACGCTCTCGGATGCGGTGCAGCCAGCGGGTTTCTCAACACATCGCGCCGACAGAAACAAACACCTTTCTGGTAAGAAGAGGGGTGGGGGGTGTATGCCTTATGGCTAACGAGGCATGGTGCGATGAAAGAAACATACAGGAACTCAAATCCTTCTGTTCACCTGATTTAGAATTCCTCACAATCAAATGTAGACCGCATTATCTACCAAGAGAATTCTCTTCGATTATAATCACAGCCGTATATATCCCCCATCGACACATTGATGGCTCTGAACGAACTTTATTTAACTCTTTGCAAACTGGAAACCATTTATCCGGAGACTGCATTCATCGTTGTTGGGGATTTTAACAAGGCTAATCTGAAAACAAGACTCCCTAAATTTTATCAGCATATCGATTGCGCAACCAGGAGGAAAAACCTTGGATCACTGTTACTCTAACTTCCGCGACGCATATAAGGCCCTGCCCCGCCCCTTTCGGAAAAGCTGACCACGACTCCATTTTGCTGATACCTGCCTACAGACAAAAGCTAAAAAAAGAAGCTCCCACGCTGAGGTCTGTTCAACGCTGGTCCGACCAAGCTGACTCCACACTCCAAGACTGCTTCCATCACGTGGACTGGGACATGTTTCGTATTGCGTCAAATAACAACATTGACGAATACGCTGATTCGGTGTGCGAGTTCATTAGAACGTGCGTTGAAGATGTCGTTCCCATAGCAACGATTAAAACATTCCCTAACCAGAAACCTTGGATTGATGGCAGCATTCGCATGAAACTGAAAGCGCGAACCACTGCTTTCAATCAGGGCAAGGTGTCTGGTAACATGACTGAATACAAACAATGCAGCTATTCCCTCCGTAAGGCTATCAAACAAGCTAAGCGTCAGTACAGAGACAAAGTAGAATCCCAATTCAACGGCTCAGACACAAGAGGCATGTGGCAGGGTCTACAGTCAATCACGGACTACAGGAAGAAACCCAGCCCAGTCACGGACCAGGATGTCTTGCTCCCAGGCAGACTAAATACATTTTTGCCCGCTTTGAGGACAATACAGTGCCACTGACACGGCCTGCAACGGAAAATGCGGTCTCTCCTTCACTGCAGCCGAGGTGAGTAAAACATTTAAACGTGTTAACCCTCGCAAGGCTGCAGGCCCAGACGGCATCCCCAGCCGTGCCCTCAGAGCATGCGCAGACCAGCTGGCTGGTGTGTTTACGGACATATTCAATCAATCCCTATATCAGTCTGCTGTTCCCACATGCTTCAAGAGGGCCACCATTGTTCCTGTTCCCAAGAAAGCTAAGGTAACTGAGCTAAACGACTACCGCCCCCGTAGCATTCACTTCCGTCATTATGAAGTGCTTTGAGAGACTAGTCAAGGACCATATCACCTCCACCCTACCTGACACCCTAGACCCACTCCAATTTGCTTACCGCTCAAATAGGTCCACAGACGATGCAATCTCAACCACACTGCACACTGCCCTAACCCATCTGGACAAGAGGAATACCTATGTGAGAATGCTGTTCATCGACTACAGCTCGGCATTTAACACCATAGTACCCTCCAAACTCGTCATTAAGCTCGAGACCGCCTTGTGCAACTGGGTCCTGGACTTCCTGACGGGCCGCCCCCCAGGTGGTGAGGGTAGGAAACAACATCTCCTCCCCGCTGATCCTCAACACTGAGGCCCCACAAGGGTGCGTTCTGAGCCCTCTCCTGTACTCCCTGTTCACCCATGACTGCACGCCTCCAACTCAATCATCAAGTTTGCGGACGACACAACAGTGGTAGGCTTGATTACCAACAACGACGAGACGGCCTACAGGGGGAGGAGGTGAGGGCCCTCGAAGTGTGGTGTCAGGAAAATAACCTCACACTCAACGTCAACAAAAATAAGGAGATGATTGTGGACTTCAGGAAACAGCAGAGGGAACACCCCCTATCCACATCGATGGAACAGTAGTGGAGAGAGTAGCAAGTTTTAAGTTCCTCGGCATACACATCACAGACAAACTGAATTGGTCCACTCACACAGACAGCATCGTGAAGAAGGCGCAGCAGCGCCTCTTCAACCTCAGGAGGCTGAAGAAATTCGGCTTGTCACCAAAAGCACTCACAAACTTCTGCAGATGCACAATCGAGAGCATCCTGGCGGGCTGTATCACCGCCTGGTACGGCAACTGCTCCGCCCTCAACCGTAAGGCTCTCCAGAGGGTAGTGAGGTCTGCACAACGATCACCGGGGGCAAACTACCTGCCCTCCAGGACACCTACACCACCCGATGTTACAGGAAGGCCATAAAGATCATCAAGGACATCAACCACCCGAGCCACTGCCTGTTCACCCCGCTATCATCCAGAAAGCGAGGTCAATACAGGTGCATCAAAGCTGGGACCGAGAGACTGAAAAACAGCTTCTATCTCAAGGCCATCAGACTGTTAAACAGCCACCACTAACATTGAGTGGCTGCTGCCAACACACTGACACTGACTCAACTCCAGCCACTTTAATAATGGGAATTGAATGGGAAATGATGTAAATATATCACTAGCCACTTTAAACAATGCTACCTAATATAATGTTACTTACCCTACATTATTCATCTCATATGCAAACGTATATACTGTACTCTATATCATCGACTGCATCCTTATGTAATACATGTATCACTAGCCACTTTAACTATGCCACTTTGTTTACATACTCATCTCATATGTATATACTGTACTCGATACCATCTACTGTATCTTGCCTATGCTGCTCTGTACCATCACTCATTCATATATCCTTATGTACATATTCTTTATCCCCTTACACTGTGTATAAGACATTAGTTTAGGAATTGTTAGTTAGATTACTTGTTGGTTATTACTGCATTGTCGGAACTAGAAGCACAAGCATTTCGCTACACTCGCATTAACATCTGCTAACCATGTGTATGTGACAAATAAATTTGATTTGATTTTTGATTTGATTTGATTTTGATTTGCTGGCTGACTGATTGTCTGGCTGGCTGATTGACTGGCTGGGTGATGGATTGATTGATTGACTGGGTGATTGACTGGCTGGCTGACTGATTGGTTGATTGATTGATTGACAGGTGTATAGTGTACCACCTGGAGACCAGGATGAGAAAGGATGTGTGTTTCGGGGTGATTGCCGCCACATGGGTACTGAGTGCGGTGCTGGCCAGTCCACTAGCTATCTTCAGAGAGTATGGTACCTTCAATCTGGCTCCAGGACAGTTTATACAGGTAGGTCTCACTCACAAACACACACACACACACACACACACACACACACACACACACACCCTAACCCTCTCTCCTCTTCTCCAGGTGTGTACAGAGAAGTGGCCGGGCAGCTCGACAGACGGGACAGTCTATTCCATCTCCATGCTCCTCCTCCAGTACGTTCTCCCTCTAGCCGTCATCTCCTTTGCCTACGCTCGTATCTGGTCCAAGCTCCGTTCCCACATGTCCCCCGCAGGCCGCAATGACCGCCACCGCCGCCGACGCAAAACCACCAAGATGCTGGTGACCATGGTCGTGGTGTTCGCAGTCAGCTGGCTGCCGTTCCACGCTTTTCAATTGGCCACGGATATCGACAGCTCCGTCTTGGACATGAGGGATTTTTAGACTGCTGTACACGCTGTTCACGTGGTGGCCATGTGCTCAACGTTCGCCAACCCTTTGCTCTACGGGTGGATGAACAGCAACTATCGCACCGCGTTCACGACCGTGTTCCGCTGTGACCAGAGAATGGATAGTGTGCATCCGAGAAGGGAGGAAGAGATGGAGGAGGAGGAAGAGATGGAGGAGGAGGAAGAGATGGAGGAGGAGGAAGAGATGGAGGAGGGAAGGCAGGAGGTGAAGAAGAAGGATTGAAAGAGGGAGGAGGAGGAGGAGGAGGAGGAGGAGGAGGAGGAGGAGGAGGAGGAGGAGGAGGAGGAGGAGGAGGAGGAGGAGGAGGGACGAAGATGGACCTAGAGGCCCAGGGCGTTGTGACGAACCATCTCAATGCTACAGACCTCTGAAACAGAAGATAGAGAGTAGGAGAGAGAGAAGAAGATGAAGAGGGAGTGAAGGAGAAAGGAGTGAGAGATGGAGAGAGAGAAGAAGATGAAGAGGGAGTGAAGGAGAAAGGAGTGAGAGATGGAGAGAAGAAAGAAGATGAAGAGGGAGTGAAGGAGAAAGGAGTGAGAGATGGAGAGAGAGAAAGAAATAGATCGTAAGAGGGTAGGGAAGAGAAGAGAGAAAATCACTGAGATGGGAGAAAGGAAGGCTAGAGAGAATAATTGCATCTGTGAAAGAACACATAAGATGAGGGTGAGCGAGAGCGAGAGACAGAGATAGAGAGATTAAACCACTGCTTCCGGAACACATAAATGAAGAAGATATCAGAGATGGGATGAAGCAAAAAAATACAACAAAGATGACAGAGAAAAAAAAAAACAATGACAAAGGAGCTTAAATTCTAACCAGTTTAGTTTGTTCCTAAGTGGGGAACAGCAATGGGCTGGGACTGGCTGACTGGCTGGCTAGCTGGCTGGCTGGCTGACTGGCTGGCTGTGCACAGGTGAAATTTAGTCCCAAATGCCAGAATGTTTTTGGGTCGCAGCTGTACAGTTGTTTGAAAAGTTTGTTGTGTCCCAAATGGCACCTTATTCTCTGTCAGGGCCCTGGTCAAGAGTAGTGCACTATATAGAGGAATAGGGTGCCGTGTGTCTGTGTGTGTGTGTGTGTGTGTGTGTGTGTGTGTGTGTGTGTGTGTGTGTGTGTGTGTGTGTGTGTGTGTGTGTGTGTGTGTGTGTGTGTGTGTGTGTGTGTGTGTGTGTGTGTGTGTGTGTGTGTGTGTGTGTGTGTGTGTGTGTGTGTGTGTGTGTGTGTTTCGGCCGTCCCTCGATGTCTTGGCATTTCTATAAGTCAACGGGTGAGATGGTGAAAATGTGAAAGGTGAAGTGATGAGTCACAACGATAGAGAGTTCAGGAAAAAGAATGTGAGACACTGGTGTCATTAGGAAAGCATGACAAACCATAGCATGTTGGGGAAACTGTGGCGTGACGTAAGGGCGCCATTTTGAGCCAAGATGTATGAAATGGAGGCAAATCATGATGTAACGTTGATGGACCGACTGAAATCCATGATAATACATGAATATATAATGGATACATAATATCCTGGTATTGTTTTGCAAGAACGATGCATGGTCTTCAAATTTCTAATGTCATAGAATGTCATAAATTATCACAGAAAGAATGTCGACAGCTACATTTCCTAGTAGCTCCACATCAGTCTGTCTGCTGATAGAATGATGGAGAACAGTAGCTCCACATCAGAGTGTTGTCTGCTGATAGAATGATGGAGAACAGTAGCTCCACATCAGAGTGCTGTCTGCTGATAGAATGATGGAGAACAGTAGCTCCACATCAGTCTGTCTGCTGATAGAATGATGGAGAACAGTAGCTACACATCAGTGCTGTCTGCTGATAGAATGATGGAGAACAGTAGCTCCTCATCAGAGTGCTGTCTGCTGATAGAATGATGGAGAACAGTAGCTCCACGTCAGTCAGTGCTGTCTGCTGATAGAATGATGGAGAACAGTAGCTCCACATCAGAGTGCTGTCTGCTGATAGAATGATGGAGAACAGTAGCTCCCCATCAGAGTGCTGTCTGCTGATAGAATGATGGAGAACAGTAGCTCCTCATCAGAGTTCTGTCTGCTGATAGAATGATGGAGAACAGTAGCTCCTCATCAGAGTGCTGTCTGCTGATTGAATGATGGAGAACAGTAGCTCCCCATCAGAGTGCTGTCTGCTGATAGAATGATGGAGAACAGTAGCTCCACATCAGTCTGTCTGCTGATAGAATGATGGAGAACAGTAGCTCCACATCAGTCTGTCTGCTGATAGAATGATGGAGAACAGTAGCTCCACATCAGAGTGCTGTCTGCTGATAGAATGATGGAGAACAGTAGCTCCACATCAGAGTGCTGTCTGCTGATAGAATGATGGAGAACAGTAGCTCCACATCAGAGTGCTGTCTGCTGATAGAATGATGGAGAACAGTAGCTCCACATCAGAGTTCTGTCTGCTGATAGAATGATGGAGAACAGTAGCTGCACATCAGAGTGCTGTCTGCTGATAGAATGATGGAGAACAGTAGCTCCACATCAGAGTGCTGTCTGCTGATAGAATGATGGAGAACAGTAGCTCCACATCAGAGTGCTGTCTGCTGATAAAATGATGGAGAACAGTAGCTCCACATCAGTCTGTCTGCTGATAGGATGATGGAGAACAGTAGCTCCACACCAGAGTGCTGTCTGCTGATAGAATGATGGAGAACAGTAGCTCCACATCAGAGTGCTGTCTGCTGATAGAATGATGGAGAACAGTAGCTCCACGTCAGAGTGCTGTCTGCTGATAGAATGATGGAGAACAGTAGCTCCACATCAGTCTGTCTGCTGATAGAATGATGGAGAACAGTAGCTCCACATCAGTCTGTCTGCTGATAGAATGATGGAGAACAGTAGCTCCACATCAGAGTGCTGTCTGCTGATAGAATGATGGAGAACAGTAGCTCCACATCAGAGTGCTGTCTGCTGATAGAATGATGGAGAACAGTAGCTCCACATCAGTCTGTCTGCTGATAGGATGATGGAGAACAGTAGCTCCACATCAGAGTGCTGTCTGCTGATAGAATGATGGAGAACAGTAGCTCCACATCAGAGTTCTGTCTGCTGATAGAATGATGGAGAACAGTAGCTCCACGTCAGAGTGCTGTCTGCTGATAGAATGATGGAGAACAGTAGCTCCACGTCAGAGTTCTGTCTGCTGATAGAATGATGGAGAACAGTAGCTCCACATCAGAGTGCTGTCTGCTGATAGAATGATGGAGAACAGTAGCTCCACATCAGTCTGTCTGCTGATAGAATGATGGAGAACAGTAGCTCCACATCAGTCTGTCTGCTGATAGAATGATGGAGAACAGTAGCTCCACATCAGAGTGCTGTCTGCTGATAGAATGATGGAGAACAGTAGCTCCACATCAGAGTGCTGTCTGCTGATAGAATGATGGAGAACAGTAGCTCCTCATCAGAGTGCTGTCTGCTGATAGAATGATGGAGAACAGTAGCTCCACATCAGAGTGCTGTCTGCTGATAGAATGATGGAGAACAGTAGCTCCACATCGGTCAGTCTGCTGATAGGATGATGAAGAACAGTAGCTCCACATCAGAGTGCTGTCTGCTGATAGAATGATGGAGAACAGTAGCTCCACATCAGAGTTCTGTCTGCTGATAGAATGATGGAGAACAGTAGCTCCACGTCAGAGTGCTGTCTGCTGATAGAATGATGGAGAACAGTAGCTCCACATCAGAGTTCTGTCTGCTGATAGAATGATGGAGAACAGTAGCTCCACATCAGAGTTCTGTCTGCTGATAGAATGATGGAGAACAGTAGCTCCACATCAGAGTTCTGTCTGCTGATAGAATGATGGAGAACAGTAGCTCCACGTCAGAGTGCTGTCTGCTGATAGAATGATGGAGAACAGTAGCTCCACATCAGTCTGTCTGCTGATAGAATGATGGAGAACAGTAGCTCCACATCAGTCTGTCTGCTGATAGAATGATGGAGAACAGTAGCTCCATATCAGTCTGTCTGCTGATAGAATGATGGAGAACAGTAGCTCCACATCAGTCTGTCTGCTGATAGAATGATGGAGAACAGTAGCTCCATATCAGTCTGTCTGCTGATAGAATGATGGAGAACAGTAGCTCCACATCAGTCTGTCTGCTGATAGAATGATGGAGAACAGTAGCTCCACATCAGTCTGTCTGCTGATAGGATGATGGAGAACAGTAGCTCCACATCAGTCTGTCTGCTGATAGAATGATGGAGAACAGTAGCTCCACATCAGAGTGCTGTCTGCTGATAGAATGATGGAGAACAGTAGCTCCACATCAGAGTTCTGTCTGCTGATAGAATGATGGAGAACAGTAGCTCCACGTCAGAGTGCTGTCTGCTGATAGAATGATGGAGAACAGTAGCTCCACATCAGTCTGTCTGCTGATAGAATGATGGAGAACAGTAGCTCCACATCAGTCTGTCTGCTGATAGAATGATGGAGAACAGTAGCTCCACATCAGTCTGTCTGCTGATAGAATGATGGAGAACAGTAGCTCAGCGTCAGTCAGAGTGCTGTCTGCTGATAGAATGATGGAGAACAGTAGCTCCACATCAGAGTGCTGTCTGCTGATAGAATGATGGAGAACAGTAGCTCCACACCAGTCTGTCTGCTGATAGGCTAATGGAGAACAGTAGCTCCTCATCAGAGTGCTGTCTGCTGATAGAATGATGGAGAACAGTAGCTCCACATCAGTCTGTCTGCTGATAGAATGATGGAGAACAGTAGCTCCTCATCAGAGTGCTGTCTGCTGATAGAATGATGGAGAACAGTAGCTCCACATCAGTCTGTCTGCTGATAGAATGATGGAGAACAGTAGCTCCACATCAGAGTGCTGTCTGCTGATAGAATGATGGAGAACAGTAGCTCCACATCAGAGTGCTGTCTGCTGATAGGATGATGGAGAACAGTAGCTCCACATCAGTCTGTCTGCTGATTGGATGATGGAGAACAGTAGCTCCATAATGCCCGCTCGTGAATTCTCATCCGAGTGGAGAAGTGCAACTGAAGCACAAAATTAGTCTGATGTCGAGAAGAAATTCGAATAAGAAGCATTTTACATTTTTGCGTTTACAAAACACAGCAAGATATTTCTTACAGGACAATCATTTGAAAGTAAAACTTTATTTTATCAAAATGTTGTTTTTTCTTGGTAGAAAATGCCTTCTCGAACATGTGAACTTTCATGTGCCTTAATAACAAACTTGTATGCCATCTGTACATACAAATACAATAGTTAAATTACTTGAGCGAGTTGGTTTAGCCGTGGAAAAAGTAAGGAACCTTGCCACTAGCCATGATTGGCTGAGATAATGGGTGGGCTGGACATGCCGAGAGATGAGCTCGGATTGGTCTGCCTTGTAGCAGGTTTTTGTCTATAAGATGAGCTGGTCAGTATGGTCAGTAACGCAGCTTTTTTGAAAGATATCACGCTGTAGAACTGCAAAAGTGTTGCTCTCTACTTTCTGTAGAACAGAGTTTTGAAATCAGTAGAATTAGAGTATGATCGCTAAGGAGATGGAGAACGTTCTGGCGTTTGATTGTAAATCTGCAGAGGAGTTGAAAAGAGAACACACTGAAGGTTGTTGTATAAAACACCTGTCTTCGGATTACATCTTCAAACTAAGGGCAACCGTGACAGAGAGGAGGAACGTCCATTCATGTATACGGGTAAAATAATCTAGCTAGCTACATTTTCAGATATTACACGTTTCAAATTTAGTCAGAAATTCGTTTTCATTTCAAGTTAAAGCGTACTGTTAGCTAACGATCTGTGTTGTTATAGTATCTCAGATGAATTTGCATTGCTAGTTATAGCCTAATGTTAGCTAGATAACATTGAACCTGGTTGGTTAGCTACCTGCAGATTCATGCAGGGTAGTAACGTTATGGGTTGGGATTTTGGTTCGTTGTTTAGCTAGCTACGTGTCTAAACAAAAGACTCCATTATGCAAGTAACCATTTCAATAGAATGTTCATGATGTTACTGTGACAACTGTCGATAGATGTAGCTGGTGAATTCACTCTGGCTATCTACTCCAATTTCAGAGCACTCTCGTCTCAGTGTGCCAGAGCGCAGAATAACTGACGCATTTACGAAAGCTCAACACCCGTTGAATATGGCCGGTGTCAGTAAACGTTGGACAAAAAAAAAGCGTAACTAAATAGTTGCCAGTAGCAACAGTCACCAACGCCATAAATAACATACACAGCCTAACCAGCTCTGCCAGGGTGTGTAAAATGGTCAGAGTGGGGGTGTTCTCTCATTTGTGTCTGGAAGTAGCTTGCAAGCTAGCCATGTTTAGCCAGTTAGCTTGGGTGTTTGACTGTCGTTGTGAGGTCAGAACGCTCAGATCAAGCCTACTCCTCCAACAGAACGCTGTCTGAATTTACGAACGGACACTCTGACGTCACTTTAAGTTTCCAAACGCCCAGAGCGCACTCTGGCAGGCCATATTGAATTTACGAAGTACACCCGTAATATAAACCAGCCTTTAGTCTTGAAGGCTTTGATTGTTTAGTACATGGCATCAGCTGTGAATCCTTAAAGAGATGGGTGGGGCTTAAGGCTTAAGAGGGTGTGAACGATGCTGAATGGGTGGGGATAAAGCTTAAGAGGGTGTGAACAATGCTGAATGGGAGAGTGAATAGCTCTCCAGTAGGTCTACCAAAACATTCAAGGACCATTTTTCTCAAAGGTGTGGTTACAAGTTTATTAAAGCAGCATTACTTTCCCATTGTTCCTCAACTGTAGTAGATATACCATTTTCTAGCTCAACATTTCAAATTTTGCTACTGTACATATGATCGAATCGAGCCGGTCGGTCACACATTGTGTAAGCTTCCTGCCTTGTTTGAGAAGTCAAAGCCACTTTGAATGAGTTAGCTGTTCAGCTGCCACTGCTATCTATCTTTTGCTTCTCTGTTCTCACCCTGTCTGTCCTCCCCATCTTCTCAGAGCAGGCAGGCCTGTTGCCCTAACGACTCCAGACTCCACACAGACACAGCGTGTACACATGCTGCTCCAGAGCCACTACTGTTCTTCCCTCAGACAAGCGTGTGTCAACACGTCATTCATTTGCACAATGTCTCTCGTTCACATTCACTTGTAAATATCCAAACTCACCAAAAAATGACCTTTGATAGCTCCTATCTATATATGTATAACTTCATGAGTTGGATTACAATTTGTTTATTTTCGTTTTGCGCTGGTTAGTATGTTTAGCTAGCAACCTCCCTGGAAATGTACTATTACTTGTGCTAGTTTTGTTAGCATTCTGGCATTTTTGTGATTTTTTTTGGTGCCCCTTTGTGTACTAAGCTGGTAATACTGTAAATCGGGATGAGAGAAGGACAGTATGAAGAAAACCTGGATACTGCCCAAACCTAATGCATACATAATGTAGGTACCGGTATGAGATGTACAACAACTACGGTTTGATCTCTTTTGAGAGAGAGAGAGAGAGAGAGAGAGACAGAGACAGAGACAGAGACTATTTCAAAGTAAGAGCTTGATAATAAAGTGCTTTTGTTCCAGAAAGAAAAGGGGCGGTGGAAGAGAAATAGAGTAAAGTGCCATGGCAACAGGGGCTTCAACAGAATGTTTGCGTTATCTGTCTTCTGACGAAAGGAGTAATCAGGAAATGGCTGACTCCTCTCTGTAACACTGCATGATATCAAATGACAGACAGAAAGTTGTGTTTCACTTCAGTGAGGTGGAAGAGATAGAGGGGGGAGAGAAGGACAGAAAAAAATAAGGTTATTAAAGAGAGTTAAAGTTGGATAAACTCTCTCCATGAGACAGCGGAACATAAAACAAATACTTGGTGATGTCTCAGAAAAGGAGATTCAAATATTACCACCGTTCCAGAGTGAAAGAGAAAGATACAGAGAGATAGCAACTGTATAGAGAGAGAGATACAGAGAGATAGCAACTGTATATAGAGAGATACAGAGAGATAGCAACTGTATATATAGAGAGAGAGATACAGAGATAGAAACTGTATATAGAGAGAGAGAGATACAGAGAGATAGCAACTGTATAGAGACAGATACAGAGATATAGATATATATATAGAGAGATACAGAGATATAGATATGTAGAGAGAGATACAGAGATGTAGATATATAGAGATACAGAGATATAGATATATATAGAGAGAGATACAGAAAGAGAGCAACTGTATAGAGACAGATACAGAGATATAGATATATATAGAGAGAGATACAGAGATATAGATATAGAGAGATAGAGATACAGATATATATATATATATATATATATATATATATATATAGAGAGAGAGAGAGATACATAGATATAGATATATAGAGAGAGAGATACAGAGATATAGATATATATAGAGAGATACAGAGATGTAGATATATAGAGAGAGAGATACAGAGATATAGATATATATATAGAGAGAGAGATACAGAGATATAGATATATACAGAGAGAGATACAGAGATATAGAGAGAGATACAGAGATATATATATATATAAGAGAGAGATACATAGATATAGATATATAGTGAGAGAGATACAGAGATATAGATATATAGAGAGAGATACAGAGATATACAGAGAGAGATACAGGATATAGATATATATATAGAGAGATACAGAGATATAGATATATATATAGAGAGATACAGAGATATAGATATAGTGAGAGATACAGAGAGAGATGGAGAGAAGAAGAGGGATAGAAAGAGAGAGAAATATAGACAGGAATAGAGAGACAGAGTTACAGGGATAGAGAAAGAGAGAGAGAGATAAGGAGAGAGAGAGAGAGGGGAGAGAGAGAGGAGAGAGAGAGAGAAAGGAGAGAGAGAGAGAGAGAGAGAGAGAGAGAGGGGGAGAGAGATAGAGAAAGAGAAGGAGAGAGAGAGAGAGGGGGAGAGAGAGAAAGAGACAGAGAAGGAGAGAGAGAGAGATAGAGAAAGAGACAGAGAAGGAGAGAGAGAGAGAGAGAGAGAGAGAGAGAGGGGAGAGAGAGAGAGAGATAGAGGGAAAGGAGAGAGAGAGAGAGGGGGAGAGAGAGAGAGAGAAGGAGAGAGAGAGAGAGAGGGGGGGAGAGAAAGAGATAGAGAAGGAGAGAGGGAGAGAGAGAGCGAGGGGAGAGAGGGAGAAAGAGATAGAGGAGGAGAGAGAAAGAGAGAGAGAGAGAGGGGAGAGAGAGAAAGAGTCAGAGAAGGAGAGAGAGAGAGAGAGAGAAAGAGACAGAGAAAGAGACAGAGACAGAGATACAGGGATAGAGAAAGAGACAGAGAAGGAGAGAGAGAGAGAAAGAGACAGAGAAGGAGAGAGAGAAAGAGACAGAGACAGAGATACAGGAATAGAGATAGAGACAGAGAAGGAGAGAGAGAAAGAGACAGAGACAGAGATACAGGGATAGAGAAAGAGACAGAGAAGGAGAGAGAGAGAAAGAGACAGAGAAGGAGAGAGAGAGAAAGAGAGAGAGAGGAGAGAGAAATGTAGACAGGAATAGAGAGACAGAGATACAGGGATAGAGAAATAGACAGAGAAGGAGAGAGAGAGATAGAGAAAGAGACAGAGAAGGAGAGAGAGAGGAGAGAGAGAGAGAGAAAGAGACAGAGAAGGA
>NW_027016173.1:90000-91325 GCF_036934945.1 Oncorhynchus masou masou | reverse complement strand
TGGAGGTCCAAGGAGGGGCCAGATGTATACAGAATGGTTTCGTCTGAGTAGAGGTGGATCAGGGAATCACCCGCAGCAAGAGTGACATCATTGATGGATAAAGAGAAAAGAGTCAGCCCGAGAATTGAACCCTGCGGCACCCCCATAGAGACTGTCAGTGGTTCGGACAACAGGCCCTCCGATTTGACACACTGAAATCTGTCTGCAAAGCATTTGGTGAGCCAGGCAAGGCAGTCATTTGAGAAACCAAGGCTATTGAGTCTGCCGATGAGAATACGGTGATTGACAGAATCGAAAGCCTATGCCATGTCGATGAAGACGGCTGCACAGTAATGTTTTTTATCGATGGAGGTTATGATATCGTTTAGTAACTTGAGCGTGGTGCACCCATGACCAGCTCGGAAACCGGATTGCACAGCAGAGAAGGTACGGTGGGATTAGAGTGTCACCCCTTTTGAAGAGGGGGATGACCGTGGCAGCTTTCCAATCTCTCGGGATCTCAGACGATACGAAAGAGAGGTTGAACAGGCTAGTAATAGCGGTTTCAACAATTTCGTCAGATAATTTTAGTAAGAGAGGGTCCAGATTGTCTAGCCTGGTTGATTTGTAGGGGTCCAGATTTTGCAGCTCCTTCGGAACATCAGTTATCTGGATTTGGGTAAAGGAGAAATGGTGGGGGCTTTGGCGGTTTACTGTGGAGAGTGCTGGGCAGTTGGTTGACATCTTTCAGGATGTTACTATAGCAAGACAGCTCAGCTATCCTTCCATAATGTCACTACAACAGAGATAGCTCAGCTAGTCTTCCATAATGTCACTACAACAGAGATAGCTCAGCTAGCCTTCCATAATGTCACTACAACAGAGATAGCTCAGCTAGCTTCCATAATGTCACTACAACAGAGATAGCTCAGCTAGCCTTCCATAATGTCACTACAACAGAGATAGCTCAGCTAGCCTTCCATAATGTCACTACAACAGAGATAGCTCAGCTAGCCTTCCATAATGTCACTACAACAGAGATAGCTCAGCTAGCCTTCCATAATGGCACTACAACAGAGATAGCTCAGCTAGCCTTCCATAATGACACTACAACAGAGATAGCTCAGCTCAGCACTAGAGATAGCCTTCCATAATGGCACTACAACAGAGATAGCTCAGCTAGCCTTCCATAATGTCACTACAACAGAGATAGCTCAGCTAGCCTTCCATAATGTCACTACAACAGAGATAGCTCAGCTAGCCTTCCATAATGTCACTACAACAGAGATAGCTCAGCTAGCCTTCCATAATGTCACTACAACAGAGATAGCTCAGCTAGCCTTCCA
>NW_027016173.1:80000-85000 GCF_036934945.1 Oncorhynchus masou masou | reverse complement strand
CTATCAGCATATACAGTGGGGAGATCAAGTATTTGATACACTGCCGATCTTGCAGGTTTTCCTACTCACAAAGCATTCTAGAGGTCTGTAATTTTTATCATAGGTACACTTCAACTGTGAGATACGGAATCTAAAACAAAAATCCAGAAAATCACATTGTATAATTTTTAAGTGATTCATTTGCATTTTATTATAACCACACGGTTACCACCCCGGAGCCCGAGACCTGGTGACGGCACTCAGCTGGGGTATAGGGAACCATGTCCAGGAGGCGCAGCGGTCCCAGACGGACCCCGGGGGAGGGGGGGGCAGATAAACGGATGTTGGTGCCTGCCGCTGTCTGCTCTGCGTTCCTGGAGTGGGCCCATTCCTCCAGGCTTCTGTCAGACCCTGGGGGGGGGGGGGGCCCTGGCCTTCGTGCGACAACGCTTTTGGTGGCCTACTATGGTTCCGGATGTCGCTGCGTCTGTCGTCGCCTACATGGTCTGTGCTCAGAATAAGACTCCTCGGCTCCAGCTGGTCTTCTGCAACCACTGCCTGTCCCTCACCATCCCTGGTCCCACATATCCCTAGATTTCGTCACGGGTCTCCCCCCGTCTGAGTGCAACACTGCCATCCTGACTGGTTTTCCAAAGCCACTAACTTAATTCCTCTCCCCAAACTTCCCTCATCCAAGGAGATGGCCCAGCTCATGTGCAGCACATCTTCCGGATCCATGGACTGCACTTGGACATGGTCTCCGACTGGGGGCCTCACTTCTTGTCCCGGTTCTGGAAGGTGTTCTGCACCCTCATTGGGTCATTGGCCAGCCTGTCCTCTGGGTTCCACCCCAAGTCCAATGACCAGTCGGAGCGAGCCAAACAGGACCTCAAGACTATTCTGTGCTGCCTGGTCTTGGACCTGGAGCCAGGAGCTTGTGTGGGTGGAATACACCCGCAACCCTCTTCTCTGCTCTACCATTGGCCTATCACCGTTTGAGTGTTCCCTTGGGTATCAGCCCCCCGCTCTTCCCCAAGCAGGAAGAAGAGGTCGGCATACTTTCTGCCCAGATGGTTGTCTGCCTCTGTCTTCGCACCTGGAGGAGAGTCCGGTCGGCCCTCCTCAAGATCACCTCCAGGTATCGACGACAAGCGGATCGCCATCGGACCCCAGCTCCCCGGTATCGTCTCGGGCAAAAGGTATGGCTGTCCACTCGGGATCTGTTCCTCCGGGTAGAATCCCGCAAACTCTCCCCCCAGTTTATCGACCCATTTCCCATCTCCAAGATTATTATCCCCTCTGCTGTTCGTCTTCTGTTGCCCCGTACCCTTCGTATACATCCCACCGTTCATGTGTCCAGAGTTAAACTCATGTATTACAGCCCTTTGTCTCCTGTTACCTGGTGTTGCTATGGCACCCCAAATGTATCTATTATAACTAAAAATGAATAATAGTTCAAGCTCAGAAATCCAACCCCATCAACCTATAACACATGTTTTTTCCAACAACAGGTCATGGTCAGTAATATCGAATGCTGCACTGAAATCTAACAGTACAGCGCCCACAATCTTCTTATTATCATCTTCTCTCAACCAATCATCAGTCATTTGTGTCAGTGCAGTACATGTTGAATGCCCTTCTCTATAAGCATGCTGAAAGTGTGATGTTAATTTGTTTACAGAGAAATAGCACTGTATCTGGTCAAACACCATTTTTTCCAACAATTTGCTAAGAGCTGGCAGCAAGCTGATTGGTCTGCTGTTAGAACCAGTAAAGGTCGCTTTACCACTCCTGGGTAGTGGAATGACTTTGGCTTCCCTCCAGGCTTGAGGACAAAGACTTCTCTCTAGGCTCAGATTAATAACATGACAGATAGGAGTGGTTATTGAGTCAGCTACCATCCTCAGTAGCTCTCCATCTACGTTGTCAATGCCAGGTGATTTGTCAAGTTAGATCGATAACAATCATTTTTCCACCTCTCCCACACTAACTTTACAAAATTCAAACTTATAATGCTTTTCTTGCCTTATTTGTTTGTTGTTATTCATGAACACAATTGCTCACTGTTCATTGCTGGCATGTCCTGCGTAAGTTTGCCCGCTTTGCCAATGAAAAAAATCATTAAAATAATTGGCCACATCAAATGGTTTCGTGATGAACAAGCCATCTGATTCTTTGAAAAAGACAGAGTTGAAGTTGAATTTGTCTTTCTGCCCAAAATGTAATTTAAAGTACTCCTAACTTCTTTTCCATCATTCTTTATGTCATTGATCTTGGCTTCATAATACAGTGTCTTCTTTTTGTTGAGTTTAGTCACATAATTTCTCAATTTGCGGTAAGTAAGCCAGTCAGATGTGCAGCCAAGATTATTAGCCACTCCTGTTGCCCCCATCTCTTTCAACCAATACAGTTTTTCAATTCCTCATCAATCCATGGAGCCTCAACAGTCCGATTCTTTAACAGGTGCGTGTTTATCAATTATTGGAAGAAGCAATTTCCTAAATTCATCAAGTGCCCCGTCTGGATACTCCTCATTAATCACATCAGACAAACAAATAGTTTTAACATCATTAACATAAGAGTCACAGCAAAATATTTATTTTGTATGATCTCTTATACACATGTTCCCATGTTCATCAATGTGTTCCCGGCAGGGTAAACACTACATGATAATCATCAATGTGTTCCCGGCAGGGTAAACACTACATGATAATCATCAATGTGTTCCCGGCAGGGTAAACACTACATGATAATCATCAATGTGTTCCCGGCAGGGTAAACACTACATGATAATCATCAATGTGTTCCCGGCAGGGTAAACACTACATGATAATCATCAATGTGTTCCCGGCAGGGTAAACACTACATGATAATCATCAATGTGTTCCCGGCAGGGTAAACACTACATGATAATCATCAACGTGTTACCGGCAGGGTAAACACTACATGATAATCATCAATGTGTTCCCGGCAGGTAAACACTACATGATAATCATCAATGTGTTCCCGGCAGGGTAAACACTACATGATAACCATCAATGTGTTCCCGGCAGGGTAAACACTACATGATAATCATCAACGTGTTCCCGGCAGGGTAAACACTACATGATAATCATCAATGTGTTCCCGGCAGGGTAAACACTACATGATAATCATCAATGTGTTCCCGGCAGGGTAAACACTACATGATAATCATCAATGTGTTCCCGGCAGGGTAAACACTACATGATAATCATCAATGTGTTCCCGGCAGGGTAAACACTACATGATAATCATCAATGTGTTCCCGGCAGGGTAAACACTACATGATAATCATCAATGTGTTAACGGCAGGGTAAACACTACATGATAATCATCAATGTGTTCCCGGCAGGGTAAACACTACATGATAATCATCAACGTGTTCCCGGCAGGGTAAACACTACATGATAATCATCAACGTGTTCCCGGCAGGGTAAACACTACATGATAATCATCAACGTGTTCCCGGCAGGGTAAACACTACATGATAATCATCAACGTGTTCCCGGCAGGGTAAACACTACATGATAATCATCAACGTGTTCCCGGCAGGGTAAACACTACATGATAATCATCAACGTGTTCCCGGCAGGGTAAACACTACATGATAATCATCAACGTGTTACCGGCAGGGTAAACACTACATGATAATCATCAATGTGTTCCCGGCAGGTAAACACTACATGATAATCATCAATGTGTTCATGATTTAACAGTCATCTAATAGAAGAGTAATTGTATTGTCAGAGTTTGCCTGAAAGGTTCCATTATCAGACATCTAATGTGCTTTTAAACTCTCTCTGTGTGTGTGTGTGTGTGTGTGTGTGTGTGTGTGTGTGTGTGTGTGTGTGTGTGTGTGTGTGTGTGTGTGTGTGTGTGTGTGTGTGTGTGTGTGTGTGTGTGTGTGTGTGTGTGTGTGTGTGTCTGTGTCTGTGTCTGTGTCTGTGTCTGTCTGTGTGTGTGTGTGTGTGTTTGTTAGCAAGCGAGAGTGTATCAGAATATTTACAACGGGTGGGTCTAATCCTGGATGCTGATTGGTTAAAAGCACATTCCAGTCGGCGTCTATTCCACAAGTTACCACCGGCTAAATCTATGATGTTTAAATTGTCTATTTCCTCCGTTCCGTCTGACTGAGCAATCCACTGTCTCATCAGCCCAGCCAGGCAATTTATAAACTTGATCTCCACTATAAAAAAAAATAATCTAGATTAACATTTCGTTTTCAACCTCGGAGATTTGTGTAAACCTTGCTGTCTGTCTCTCTGACATTTGCAACATTGTTTAAAAATTCAAATTTGATTTCTAGCTGTCCCCATAGTAATGAACATGTCGAGAGTCGGGACAAGACAAGCAGTTAGGCAGCGTTTCTCAGCCAGTCGAAGTCATGAATCAGCTGGCATCATTTTGTATGTGTCTATACAAAGAAATGTCAATTGATAAAAAGGGTAAAACAAAACGAAGTGTAGCTAGTTTTCAGTCTTTCCAGCTTCAGTTTGAAGTGATTGTGTTGGCTGTGTTGTTGGCTGTGTTGTTGGCTGTGTTGTTGGCTGTGTTGTTGGCTGTGTTGTTGGCTGTGTTGTTGGCTGTGTTGTTCGCTAGCTCCTCTGAACAACAGTGATCTGACGAGTGACCACATTTTTCTATGTCAGGCGAAGTCGCGCCTCATTTGCGCATTGATAGAAGGAACGATAGAAGGAACGGTAGAAGGAACAACCAGACGGCTTAGATAGCAATGGTGTGGCGGAACTATTATCTTTTGGAAGGATGAAATAGTATGACATAAATCCTAAAAAAAAAACATATGTTTTCCGTTGTATAAAAGTGATTGTAACCTCAAAATCGGTGTTTGGAGGGATAAATTGGCACGGTTGGTCTCGACTTCGTCTCGGGCCTAACCACACCGTGCCAATATATCCCTCCAAACATCGTTTTCTCAGGCATTATCACTTAAATGTCAGAGAAGGAGAATCAGTCATGTTGGTGTGTGTGTACATTTCAAA
>NW_027016173.1:47500-72500 GCF_036934945.1 Oncorhynchus masou masou | reverse complement strand
GGAAACCAAAAACGTACGTTCCCAGAACTTCCAAGGTACAAAATGTGCTAGCTGGGTTCACACCTATTTTTTTTTCTCTTCCTCTCCCTCTCATCTCTATTTCTCAGGAAAGAGGTTCAGCTCTTCCCTTCAGGCAAGGTACTGGTACTGGTACCCCCCATAAGTGAGCATTTCACTGTCTACACCTGTTGTTTACCAAGCATGTGACAAATAAAATAAGATTTGACCTCTGATACAGTTCATCGCCTAGCTTCAGGCGCTCTTACACACACTGTGTGTGTGTGTGTGTGTGTGTGTGTGTGTGTGTGTGTGTGTGTGTGTGTGTGTGTGTGTGTGTGTGTGTGTGTGTGTGTGTGTGTGTGTGTGTGTGTGTGTGTGTGTGTGTGTGTGTGTGTGTTTCCTTGTCTTTAAGTGAAAGCACACACTTGAACGCACAAATTCACTCAACAAGTTGCCTCCAGCAGTATTCTGTTACCACATGTCACCATCCACCAATGGGGCGGCAGCGTATCCCAGTTCCCAGTGGTTAGAGTGTAGTGGTTGGAGTGTAGTGGTTAGAGTGTAGGGGATCGGCAGCGTATCCCAGTGGTTGGAGTGTAGTGGTTAGAGTGTAGGGGCGGCAGCGTATCCCAGTGGTTAGAGTGTAGTGGTTAGAGTGTAGTGGTTAGAGTGTATGGGCGGCAGCGTATCCCAGGATCGGCAGCGTATCCCAGTGGTTGGAGTGTAGTGGTTAGAGTGTGTAGTGGTTAGAGGCGGCAGCGTATCCCAGTGGTTAAAGTGTAGTGGGCAGCGTATCCCAGTGGTTAGAGTGTGTAGTGGTTAGAGTGTAGGGCGGCAGCGTATCCCAGTGGTTAGAGTGTAGGGGCGGCAGCGTATCCCAGTGGTTAGAGTGTAGGGGCGGCAGCGTATCCCAGTGGTTAGAGTGTAGGGGCGGCAGCGTATCCCAGTGGTTAGAGTGTAGTGGTTAGAGTGTAGTGGTTAGAGTGTAGGGGCGGCAGCGTATCCCAGTGGTTAGAGTGTAGGGGTTAGAGTGTAGGGGCGGCAGTGTATCCCAGTGGTTAGAGTGTAGGGGTTAGAGTGTAGTGGTTAGAGTGTAGGGGCGGCAGCGTATCCCAGTGGTTAGAGTGTAGGGGTTAGAGTGTAGGGGGCGGCAGCATATCCCAGTGGTTAGAGTGTAGGAGATCGGCAGCGTATCCCAGTGGTTGGAGTGTAGTGGTTAGAGTGTAGGGGCGGCAGCGTATCACAGTGGTTGGAGTGTAGTGGTTAGAGTGTAGGGGATCGGCAGCGTATCCCAGTGGTTGGAGTGTAGTGGTTAGAGTGTAGGGGCGGCAGCGTATCCCAGTGGTTAGAGTGTAGGGGTTAGAGTGTAGGGGCGGCAGCGTATCCCAGTGGTTGGAGTGTAGTGGTTAGAGTGTAGGGGCGGCAGCGTATCCCAGTGGTTAGAGTGTAGTGGTTAGAGTGTAGGGTTAGGCAGCGTATCCCAGTGGTTAGAGTGTAGGGGCGGCAGCGTATCCCAGTGGTTAGAGTGTAGTGGTTAGAGTGTAGAGGTAGGGCGGCAGCGTATCCCAGTGGTTAGAGTGGTTAGTGTAGGGGCAGTGGTTAGAGTGTAGGGGCGGCAGCGTATCCCAGTGGTTAGAGTGTAGGGGCGGCAGCGTATCCCAGTGGTTAGAGTGTAGGGGCGGCAGCGTATCCCAGTGGTTAGAGTGTAGGGGCGGCAGCGTATCCCAGTGGTTAGAGTGTAGGGGTTAGAGTGTAGGGGCGGCAGCGTATCCCAGTGGTTAGAGTGTAGTGGTTAGGTGTAGTGGGTTAGAGTGTAGTGGTTAGAGTGTCCCAGTGGGCAGCGTATCCCAGTGGTTAGAGTGTAGGGGTTAGAGTGTTAGGGCGGCAGCGTATCCCAGTGGTTAGAGTGTAGGGGTGGCAGCGTATCCCAGTGGTTAGAGTGTAGGGGTTAGAGTGTAGGGGCGGCAGCATATCCCAGTGGTTAGAGTGTAGTGGTTAGAGTGTCCCAGTGGTTAGAGTGTAGGGGCGGCAGCGTATCCCAGTGGTTAGAGTGTAGGGGTTAGAGTGTAGGGGCGGCAGCGTGTGGTTAGAGTGTAGGGGATCGGGGCAGCGTATCCCAGTGGTTAGAGTGTAGTGGTTGGAGTGTAGGGGCGGCAGCGTATCCCAGTGGTTGGAGTGTAGTGGTTAGAGTGGTTAGGTGTTAGATGTAGGGGCGGTAGCGGCAGCGTATCCCAGTGGTTGGAGTGTTAGTGGGGGCGTATCCCAGTGGTTAGAGTGTAGTGGTTAGAGTGTAGGGGCGGCAGCGTATCCCAGTGGTTAGTTAGAGTGTAGGGGTTAGAGTGTAGTGGTTAGAGTGTAGGGCGGCAGCGTATCCCAGTGGTTAGAGTGTAGTGGTTAGAGTGTAGGGGCGGCATCCCAGTGGTTAGAGTGTGTGGTTAGGAGTGTAGGGGCGGCAGCATATCCCAGTGGTTGGAGTGTAGTGGTTAGAGTGTAGTGGTTAGAGTGTAGGGGCGGCAGCGTATCCCAGTGGTTAGAGTGTAGGAGAGTGTAGTGGTTAGAGTGTAGTGGCGGCAGCGTATCCCAGTGGTTTGGAGTGTAGCGTGTGGTTAGAGTGTAGTGGTTAGAGTGTATCCCAGTGGTTAGAGTGTAGGGCGCGGTAGTGGTTAGAGTGTAGGGGCGGCAGAGTGGTTATCCCAGTGGTTAGAGTGTAGGGCGGCAGCGTATCCCAGTGTTTAGAGTTCAAAGGATGTTAAATGTTCACAAATGACCAGCATGGTCAAATAATATCCCAGTGAACAGTTGAAAGTGTAGTGGTTAGCACGTGTTGGACTGGGGACAGCAAGGAGTCATCAAGACAGGGAGTCCCAGGCATGGTTAGGGCTCAGGTCCTCTGGGAGTGAGAGAGAAAGTAAGAAAGAAAGTTAGAGAGAAAGAGAGAGAAAGTATTAGAGAGAGCATACTTAAATCCCAGGGTTAGAGTGGAGAAGTACTGGTTAGATATAACAGACTGACCCTAGCCCCCTGACACAAACTACTGCAACATAAATACTGGAGGCTGAGACAGGAGAGGGTCAGGAGACACTATCCCCATCCGAAGACAGTGTTTAGACAGGGCCAAACAGGGTTAAGGATATAACCCCACCCATTTTGCCAAAGCACAGCCCCCACACAACTAGAAGGATATCTCCAACCAACAACTTAACATCCTGAGACAAGGTGGTTAGAGTGTAGCCCACAAAGATCTCCCTCACGTGGTTAAACCCAGTGGTTAGAGTGGGGCGCCAACCCAGACAGGAAGATCACGTCAGTGACTGGTTACCCACTGTAGTGGTTAGTGACGGCAGCGTATCCCCTTAGGGACGGTTATGAAAGAGCACCAGTAAGCCAGTGACTCAGCCCCCGAATGTAGGGTTAGAGGCAGAGAATCCCAGTGGTTAGAGAGTGGGTAGAACCGGCCAGGCAGAGTGTAGGGTGGGCGGCGTGAGACAGTCAGGGAGGTTCATCGTTCCAGTGGTTAGAGTGTCAACTTCACACTGTGGGCCAGACTACACTCAATCATTAGAGTGTAGTGGGAAGAGATCTGAAGAGATCCCAGTGGTTAAGACAAAGTTTCATCTATCACATGGTTAAACAGACCATTCCCAGTGGTTAATGTAGTGGTTATAGTGTAGAAAGCCCTGCCTCCAGCTGGTTGCTTAGACATTCCCAGTGGTTAGACATTCTAGGTACGGCAACACCAAATCAGACAGTTAGAGTGTAGGGGATCGCAAGCCCATGTTGGAATGTTTGTAGGGGTTAGAGTGTAGGGGCGGCAATCCCAGTGGTTAACGTAGTGGACCGCCCAGCGTATCCCAATGACTGTTAGAGTGTTAGCAACCCAGTGGTTAGTGTAGGGGCGGCAGCGTATCCCAGTGGTTAGAGTGTAGTGGTTAGAGTGTAGTGGTTAGAGTGTAGTGGTTAGAGTGTAGTGGTGGCAGCGTATCCCAGTGGTTAGAGTGTGGGGCGTGCGTGCCCAGTGGTTAGAGTGTAGTGGTTAGAGTGTAGGGGCGGCAGCGTATCCCAGTGGTTAGAGTGTAGGGGGCGGCAGCGTGTCCCAGTGGTTAGAGTGTGGGCGGCAGCGTCCCAGTGGTTAGAGTGTAGGGGTGGCAGCGTATCCCAGTGGTTAGAGTGTAGGGGGCAGCGTATCCCAGTGGTTAGAGTGTAGGGGTTAGAGTGTGTAGGGCGTGCGTGTCCCAGTGGTTAGAGTGTAGGGGCGGCAGCGTGTTGGAGTGTAGTGGTTAGAGTGTAGGGCGGCAGCGTATCCCAGTGGTTGGAGTGTAGTGGTTAGAGTGTAGGAGCGGCAGCGTATCCCAGTGGTTAGAGTGTAGTGGTTAGAGTGTGGGGCGGCAGCGTGCCCAGTGGTTAGAGTGTAGTGGTTAGAGTGTAGGGCGTGCGTATCCCAGTGGTTAGAGTGTGGGGATCGGCGTGTGTGTTAGAGTGTAGGGCGGCAGCGTATCCCAGTGGTTGGAGTGTAGGGGTTAGAGTGTGGGGCGGCAGCGTGTCCCAGTGGTTAGTGTGTGTGGTTAGAGTGTGTGCGCGCCCAGTGGTTAGAGTGTAGTGCGTGCGTATCCCAGTGGTTAGGTGTAGTGGTTAGAGTGTGGGGGCGGCAGCGTATCCCAGTGGTTAGAGTGTGGGGCACTCATTTCCCAGTGGTTGCCTTTCTCAGCTTCCCAGTGGTTACCCTGTAGGGGTTAGAGTGTGCCTCGGACGGACAGGGGTGGTTAGGACATGTGACTAGTAGCCCAGGAAAAATGGATTACCTAGAGTGTAGCCAACATCTCCCAAGATGCATCCCTTCTCTTATCCGACAGCATTGTGGTTAGAGTGTAGGGGATCGGCAGCGTGTCCCAGTGTTAGAGTGTACGGGTGGCAACGTATCCCAGTGGTTAGAGTGTAGGGTTAGAGTGTAGGGGCGGCAGCGATCCCAGTGGTTGACGAGTGTACCACGGAAGATTCGTGGTTGGAGTGTAGTGGTTAGCCCCTCCTGGATTTGGGAGACTTGGGGGGGCACGGTCCCAGTGGTTAGAGTGTAGTGGTTAGAGTGGGGACAGCTCTCCCAGTGGTTAGGACTGGGGACAGTACTAAGTGGTTAGTAGGGGTCCAGGTGGTTTTAATGTGGCCTACAGTACCATGGTATACTACTAGGGTTAGAGTGTAGGGAATCCCAGTGGTTAGGTCATATACGTGGTGGTTAGAGTGTCAGACGCTGAGGTACCGTGGTTAACTGTAGGGTTAGAGTGTACCGTATCCCAGTGGTTAGGTGTAGTGGTTAGATAGATGGTCTGTCTGTCCCAGTGTCTGTCTGTCTGTCTGGTTGTCTGTCTGGGCTGTCTGCCAGTGGTTAGTCTGTCTGTCTGTCTGCCATGGTCTGTTAGAGTGTCTGGTTAGAGTGGGGCTGCCTGCCTGCCTTAGCCTGCCTGTCTGCCTGTCTGTCTGTCTGGTTGTCTGTCTGTCTGTCTGTCTGCCAGTGGTTAGTCTGTCTGTCTGTCTGCGTGCCTGGTTGAGTGTAGTGTCTGAGTGTCTGTTAGAGTGTGTCTGTCTGTCTCCCAGTGGTTAGAATGTTCCTAACTCTCCCAGTGGTTAGAGTGTACTTTCACAGAGAGACAAAAGTGGTTAAGCAGGACCTCATTCTCAGTGGTTGTGTGTAGGGGTTAGAGTGTAGGGGCGATGCCCCAGTGGTTAGAGTGTAGTGGATGACGTCCCAGTGGTTGGCATGTAGTATTTTTAGTGTAGGGCGTTTCCCAGTGGTTAGAAATTGGGGTTCCCAGTGGTTAAGTGTGTGGTTAGAGTGTGTGGTTAGAGTGTGTGGTTAGAGTGTGTGTGTGTGCGTGTCCCAGTGGTTAGAGTGTAGTGGGTGTGCGTGTGGTTGGAGTGTAGTGGTTAGTGTGTCGGTCTGTGTCTGGTTGTCTGTCTGTCTGTCCCAGTGGTTGTCTGTAGTGGTTAGAGTGTCTGTGTGTGTGTTAGATGTGTGTGTGTCTGTGTCTCCCAGTGGTTAGAGTGTGTCTGTCTGTCCCAGTGGTTAGAGTGTGTGTGTGAGTGTCCCAGTGGTTAGGTGTAGGGGTGGTCAGCGTGTCCCAGTGGTGTCTGTCTGTCTGTCGTATCTGGTGTGTATTCATCCTATTCCCTGGTTAGATGTGGGTCTGAGGGTATTCCCAGTGGTTAGAGTGTAGTGGTTAGAGTGTGTCAGTGGGTCTGAGGGTTAGAGTGTGGGGATCGGCAGCGTGTCCCAGTGGTTAGAGTGTGTGGCGTGCGTCCCAGTGGTTGGAGTGTAGTGGTTAGAGTGTAGGGGCGTGTGCGTGTCCCAGTGGTTAGAGTGTAGTGGTTAGTGTGTGGGTGTGCGTATCCCAGTGGTTAGAGTGTAGTGGTGTATTCCTGCAGCGTATCCCAGTGGTTAGAGTGTAGGGGCGGCAGCGTGTCCCAGTGGTTGGAGTGTGGGCCTTAGAGTGTGGGGCGGCAGCGTATCCCAGTGGTTAGAGTGTAGTGGTTAGTGTGTGTGGCGTGTGCGTGTCCCAGTGGTTAGAGTGTAGTGGTTAGAGTGTGTGGGCGTGTCCCAGTGGTTAGAGTGTATATATCTCCCAGTGGTTGGATGTCACACTACCACTGAGCCAACAGGGTTAAAGTGTACATGGTTAGAGTGTTGGGGACGTGAAGCGTATCCCAGTGGTTAGGTGTAGTGGTTATTGTCAATCCCATATCCCAGGTTAGCTCAGAGGAAGACCTAGATGTAGACCCAGTGGTTAGAGTGTAGGGGTTAAAGTGTATTACAAATCCCAGTGGTTAGAGTGTAGGGGATCGGCAGCGTATCCCAGTGGTTGAGTGTAGTGGTTAGAGTGTAGGGGCAGCGCCCAGTGGTTAGAGTGTCAGTGGTTAGGGTAGGGGCAGCGTATCCCAGTGGTTGGGTGTAGGGGTTAGGTGTCAGGGTCAGGGTCCCAGTGGTTAGGTGTCAGGGTTAGGGTCGGCAGCGTATCCCAGTGGTTGGAGTGTAGTGGTTAGAGGTAGTGGTCAGGGTCAGTGGCAGGCGTAGTGGTTAGGTGTCAGGGTCAGGCGTATCCCAGTGGTTAGGGTGTAGTGGTTAGAGTGTAGGGTTAGGGTCCCAGGGTTAGAGTCAGTGGTTAGGTGTCAGGGTCAGGGTCAGTGTCAGAGTGTAGGGTTAGCAGGCCAGTGGTTAGGGTGTAGGGGCGGCAGCGCTCAGTGGTTAGGGTCAGGTATCCCAGTGGTTAGGTGTAGTGGTTAGGTGTCAGGGTCAGGGTCAGGGTTAGAGTGTCAGGCTCAGCATGCTCAGGGTCAGGGTCAGGGGCAGGTTCAGAGTCAGTGGTTGGATCAGTGGTTAGAGTGTAGGGGCGGCAGCGTATCCCAGTGGTTAGAGTGTAGGGGCGGCGCGTATCCCAGTGGTTGGAGTGTAGTGGTTAGAGTGTAGGGGCGTCAGGGTCTGGAGCAGCAGCACGGCCTGTTGGGGGACAGCAAGGAGTCATCAAGACAGGGAGTCAGGGCTCAGGTCCTCTGGGAGAGGCTCAAGAAAGAAAGAGTCAAAGGGAGGGTATTAGGGAGGCATACTTAAATTCACACAGGGCAGGAGAAGTACTCCAGATATAACAGACTGACCCTAGGACACAAACTACTGCAGCATAAATACTGGAGGCTGAGACAGGAGAGGGTCAAAGACAGGCCCCATCCGATGGGACAGGGCCAAACAGGAAGGATATAACCCCACCCATTTTGCCAAAACAACTACTAGAAGGATATCTCCAACCAACAACTTAACATCCTGAGACAAGGCAGGTATACAAAGATCTCCCTCACACCCAAGGGTGGGGGTGCCAACCCAGACAGGAAGATCACGTCAGTGACTCAACCCACTCAAGGAGGGGGTGGAGCATGGCCCAAGGCAGACACCCAGTGGGGGTGGAGACACCTGGCCAGGGGGTGGAGGGTTCACCTGGAGGCCTTTCTGGTCAGACACTCCTGGAAGGGGGGTGGAGACACCTCAAGGGGAGACACCTGGTGGGGGTGGAGACAGATGAAAATGGCGCTCAGGAGACACCTGGAAGCTGAGGAGACATTCTGGAGGGGGGAGACACCTGGAGGGGTTGGAGCACCACCCAGGCAGAGACAGTCAGGAAGGGGGAGGAAGACACCTGGAGGGGGTCAAGACAAACTTTTCATCTAGGTTAAACACCTGAGGGCTCTATAGGAGACAGCCCTGCCTCCAGGGGTTGCTTAGACACCTAGGACATTCTAGGAGGAACACCAAATCAGACAGATAGGGGGAGGAGACACCTGGAGGGGGTGTGACACCTGGAATGACTGTCTCTGAGGAGTTACACCTGTGTGTGGTGGTGTGTGTGTGTGCGTGCGTGTGTGTGTGTGCGTGTGTGTGACACGTGCGTGGAAGGCGTGGTGCGTGTGTGTGACACCTGTGTGTGGTGGTGTGTGTGTGCGTGCGTGCGTGGGTGTGTGCGTGCGTGCGCGTGTGTGTGTGCGTGCGTGCGTGTGTGTGTGTGCGTGCGTGGTGTGTGTGGTGCGTGCGTGACACCGTGGAGTGGGTGTGTGTGTGTGTGTGGTGTGTGGTGTGTGCGTGCGTGTGTGTGTGGTGCGTGTGTGTGCGTGCGTGCGTGGTGTGTGGTGTGTGTGTGTGTGTGTGCCTGGTGTGTGTGTGTGTGTGAGACACCGTGGTGTGTGGTGTGTGTGTGCGTGGTGTGTGTGTGTGCGTGCGTGTGTGCGTGTGGTGAGGAGACACGCGGCGTGGGGTGGAGACACTCATTTCGTGAGGGGGCGCGTGAGACACCCTGGTGGGGGACAGGAGACACCTGGAAGGGGGAAAATGGAGACACCTGGCCAAGGGGGTGGAGACACCTGGGGTCCCCACGGAGGCACCTGGGGTGACTGGACACCCCACCAGGGGGTGTGCCCTCCCGGAGCCCCCCTGGATTTGGGGGGGGGAGACACCCGGAGTGGGGGGTGGAGACAGCTCTCTGGCAGGACTGGGGGACAGTACTAAGCTAGTAGGGGTCAGGTGGTTTAATCCTGGCCTACAGTACCATTATACTACTAGGAGTAGGGGGAACTCTCTGGTCATATACGTGGTGTATCGCTTCAAGGCTGGGACCGTGACTAACTTCTTCATAGCTAACCTCGGGGTAGGTAGCTTTTTATATAGATGGTCTGTCTGTCTGTCTGTCTGTCTGTCTGCCTGTCTGTCTGCCTGTCTGTCTGCCTGTCTGTCTGTCTGTCTGTCTGTCTGTCTGTCTGTCTGTCTGTCTGTCTGTCTGTCTGTCTGTCTCTCTGTCTGTCTGTCTGCCTGTCTGTCTGTCTGTCTGTCTGCCATTCTGTCTGTCTGTCTGTCTGTCTGTCTGTCTGTCTGTCTGCCATTCTGTCTGTCTGTCTGTCTGCCTGCCTGTCTGCCTGTCTGTCTGTCTGTCTGTCTGTCTCTGTCTGTCTGTCTGTCTCTCTGTCTGTCTTCCTAACTCTCTTTCTCGAGAGCTACTTTCACAGAGAGACAAAATAAGAGGACCTCATTCTCAGTGTGTGTGTGTGGTGAGGCCCCTAGGTTAGTTTGGAGTGATGACTCAGATGTTCTGGCATGTAATATTTTTACGTTTCTGAGAAATTGGGGTTAGTGAAGTGTGTGTGTGTGTGTGTGGGGTGTGAGACACCTGTGTGTGTGTGGGGTTCTGGTGTAATATTTTTACGTTTCTGAGAAATTGGGGGTTAGTGAAGTGTGTGTGTGTCTGGTCTGACACCTGTCTGTCTGTCTGGGGTGTGTGTGTCACCTGTGTGGGTGTCTGTGGAGTCTGTCTGGTGGGGTGTGGAGTCACTGTCTGGGTCTGTGTGTGACATTCCCTGTGCCATTGGGTCTGAGACACCTGGAGTGGGTGTGAGACACCTGTGTGTGGGGTGTGTGTGACACCTGGAGGGGTGGAGTGTGTGGTGGGGGTGTGGAGACACCTGGAGTGGTGTGTGTGTGTATTCCCGTGTTTAGCTTCGTGTTCGTGTGTCATTGGGCACTGAGGGTGCGTGTGTGTGTGTGTGTGTGTGGGGGAGTGAGACACCTGTGTGTGGGGGTGTGTGACACCTGTGAAGGGGTGTGTGTGTGACACCTGTGTGTGTGTTTGTGTGTATATATCTCCCAAAGATGTCACACTACCACTGAGCCAACAGGAAATACATGTGGTGTTGAACAGTGAAGACTCTTGGGGGTTAGACATTGTCAAAGCACAGAGGAAGACCTAGATGTAGACAGTTTCCTGAAGTAACAAAAGTTTATTACAAAACCGGGGGGGGGCAAGCAGAGACCAGTAGTCCATAGCAGAGTCCGAAGGTACAGAACGGGAAGGCAGGGTCAGGCTCAGGGTCAGGCAGGCTCAGGCTCAGGGTCAGGGTCAGGGTCAGGGCAGGCTCAGGGGCAGGCTCAGGGTCAGGGCTCAGGCAGGCTCAGGGTCAGGGTCAGGGTCAGGGTCAGGGTCAGGGCAGGCTCAGGGCTCAGGGTCAGGGTCAGGGTCAGGGTCAGGGCCAGGGTCAGGGTCAGGGGGGTCAGGGCAGACACAGGGCAGGCTCAGGGTCAGGCTCAGGCTCAGGGGGCAGGCTCAGGGGGCAGGCAGGGTCAGGGCAGGCTCAGGGGGTGGAGACAGGCTCAGGGTCAGGGGGGCTCAGGGCAGGCAGGCTCAGGGGCTCAGGGTCAGGGCAGGGTCACAGGCTCAGGGTCAGGGGGCTCAGGGTCAGGGTCAGGGCAGGCTCAGGGTCAGGGCAGGCTCAGGGTCAGGGCAGGCTCAGGGTCAGGGCAGGCTCAGGGAGACAGGATCAGGGCAGGCTCAGGGGGGCAGGCTGGGCAGGCTCAGGAGGGCAGGCTCAGGGTCAGGGCAGGCTCAGGCAGGGTCAGGGCAGGCTCAGGGTCAGGGCAGGCTCAGGCTCAGGGCAGGCTCAGGGTCACCTGGCTCAGGGCAGGCTCAGGGTCAGGGCAGGCAGGCTCAGGGGGGGCTCAGGGTGGAGACACCTCAGGGCAGGCTCAGGGTCAGGGCAGGCTCAGGGTCAGGGCAGGGGGCTCAGGGTCAGGGCAGGCTCAGGAAGGGGGCTCAGGCTCAGGGTCAGGGCAGGCTCAGGATCAGGGCAGGCTCAGGGTCAGGGCAGGCTCAGGGTCAGGGCAGGCTCAGGGTCAGGGCAGGCTCAGGGTGGAGGGGGGCTCAGGGTCAGGCAGGCTCAGGGTCAGGGCAGGCTCAGGGTCAGACAGGCTCAGGGTCAGGGCAAGGCTCAGGGTGGAGGCACCTGGAGGGCAGGCTCAGGGTCAGGGCAGGCTCTCAGGGCAGGCTCAGGGTCAGGGCAGGCTCAGGTTCAGGGGGGGTCAGGGTCAGGGCACCTCAGGAGGGGGCTCAGGCTCAGGGACAGGCTCAGGATCAGGGGGCTCAGGAGGGCAGCTCAGGTAAGGGCAGGCTCAGCACCTGGAGGGGGGGTCAGGAGACACCTGGAAGGGGGCTGGAGACACCTGGAAGGGGGCTCAGGGTCAGGGTCAGGCACCTCAGGGGGGCAGGCTGTCACCTGGAAGGGGGTGGAGGCACCAGAATTGTTAAAACCGGGAAAACTTGAAAGCAGGAACTAGAGAAAGACAGGTGCAAAGGGGAAAAACACGGGTAGGCACATAACAAAACTAACTGGCAACAGACAAACAGAGGGGTATAAATACACAGGGGATAATGAGGGGAAATGGGGACACCTGGTGGGGGGTGGAGACACCTGGTGGGGGTGGAGACACCTGGTGGGGGTGGAGGGGTTGAGACACCTGGAAGGGGGTGGAGACACCTGGTGGGGGTGGAGACACCTGGTGGGGGTGGAGACACCTGGAGGGGGTGGAGACACCTGGAAGGGGGTGGAGACACCTGGTGGGGGGGTGGAGACACCTGGAGGGGTTGGAGACACCTGGAAGGGTGAACACCTGGTGGGGTGATGGAGGGGTTGGAGACACCTGGAAAAAAGGTTGGAGACACCTGGAAGAGTGAAAACCTGGTTTGGAACATGGTGTACCAAGACAAAGGAGTGTTGAACACCTGGAAACAAGTTTAAACATGGAGGGTACACAAAGAACAATGTTTTTGTAGAAACCTGTCCAGGGGGTTCAAGTCACCTGGAGTCTCCTCAAATGGGGCGGAGGCACCTGGAAGTGGTTAGAGTGGAGGCACCTGGAAGGGGTTAGAGACAAGCACAAAGGGTAGCCGATGACAGATGTTCAGTACCAAGAAAAAAAGAGTGTTTAAGAGTGAAAACAAGTTTAAACATGTTCAGGGTAGCAAGAACAAGTGGTTGAATAGTGAAAACAAGTTTAAACATGTTCAGTACCAGAACAATGTTTTTGTAGAAATTGTCCAGGGGTTCAAGTCACCAGTCTCCTCAAATGGGGCGGCAGGGTAGCCTAGTTGTTAGAATGGAGGGGCGGCAGGGTAGCCTAGTGGTTAGAGTGGAGGGGTGGCAGGGTAGCCTAGTGGTTAGAGTGGAGGGGCGGCAGGGTAGCCTAGTGGTTAGAGCATAGCCTAGTGGTTAGAGCGTTGGACTAGTAACATACCCCCGAGCTGACAAGGTACAAATCTGTCGTTCTGCCCCTGAAAAGGCAGTTAACCCACTGTTCCCAGGCCGTCATTGAAAATAAGAATTTGTTCTTAACTGACTTGCCTGGTTAAATAAAGGAAAAATAAAAAATGATGTCAGTCAGTCTCCTGCAGGTTTAGTGCCGCGCTCCAGTTTAGGCCAAATTACAGATGTCAGATACGACAGCATAGGCAATGTCCAACCATCGCTTGTCAACCCGTTGGTCGGCTCCTTGACCCAAAAGCCCATTGGTCTTAAATCAGTTGACTTTTCACGTCTTCTTTCTGTCATGTCATGTGCTGAGGCTAACCTTGTGTCTAACCCCAGTCTCTGTCATGGTTAGTTAAAGGTGTCGAACACATCTCTCTCTCTCTTGTCTCTTATGTCACTGTTCATTTCTCTCACTTCTCACTCCTCTGGTCTATGTTAAGAATTGTTGTCAAAGCAATGTACAGTATATGCAGTATTACATAAAATAACAATATGTTTGAGCAAAAATAGTATTATGTACAGTCCCAGTGAAACGTTTAGACAAACCTACTAAATTTATTATTATTTTTTTTTGTTCCTTTATTTTCTACATTGTAGAATAATAGTGAAGACATCAAAACTATGAAACAACACAACATGGAATCATGTAGTAACCCCCAAAAAAGTGTTAAACAAATCAAAATATATATATTTTTTATATTTAAGGATTCTTCAATGTAGTCTTGTTGACAGCTTTGCATGCCTCTTGTCTATCACGCATGTTCTTCAACAGGACAATGACCCAAAACACACCTCCAGGCTGTGTAAAGGGCTCAAATATATTTAGATTTGTTCAACACTTTTTTGGGTTACTACATGATTCCGTATGAGTTATTTCATAGTTTTAATGTATTCTCTATTATTCTAAAAATAGTTAAAAAAAATAAGAAAACCTTTGAATGAGTAGGTGTGTCCAAACTTTTGACTGGTGCTGTATATTAACAAAAACAATTATACATGGAAACATTTTTATTTTTTGTATATTTTATTTAACCTTTATTTAACTAGGCAAGTCCTTTTAGGGTTACCTGTCAATCAATCCGTCAGACTGAATGATTGACTGGCTGGCTAACCTGTCTCTCTCTCTGCATCTCTTTATCTCTTTATCTATCTATCTATCTATCTATCTATCTCTCTCTTTTGTCTGTCTGTCTGTCTGTCTGTCTGTCTGTCTGTCTGTCTGTCTGTCTGTCTGTTTGTCTCCAACCCTTCCCCTCTCTCTCTCTAGCTGACCTCCTGGTGAATACATTATGTCTCCCCTTCACGTTGGTCTATACTCTGCTCGGGAGTGGAAGTTTGGCCAGCTGCTTTGTTTCCTGCTTCCCTATGCACAGGGATTGGCTGTCCACGTATCCACGGTGACGCTCAACGTCATAGCCCTCGATAGACACAGGTGAGACTTCATCAAGGTTCATTTATTAATTGCTTGATTAGTTTATTCATTCATTGACTGACTGAGTTATTGATTAACTGACTAACTGACTGATTGACTGGCTGACTGACTGATTGATTGACTGGCTGACTGACTGATTGGCTGGCTGACGTGTTATTTCTTACATTAGTACCTCAGGTCATCTTAGGTTTCATTACATACAGCCGAGAAGAACTACTGTATATAAGATCAGCGTCAACTCACCATCAGTACGACCAAGAATATGTTTTTCGCTACGCGGATCCTGTGTTCTGCCTTACAAACAGGACAACGGAATGGATCGATTGCAGCGACCCAAAAAACGACTCCGAAAAAGAGGGAAACGTGGCGGTCTTCTGGTCAGGCTACGGAGACGGGCACATCGTGCCCCACTTCCTAGCATTCTTCTTGCCAATGTCCAGTCTCTTGACAACAAGGTTGATGAAATCCGAGCAAGGGTAGCATTCCAGAGGGACATCAGAGACTGTAACGTTCTTTGCTTCACGGAAACATGGCTCACTGGAGAGATGCTCTCGGATGCGGTGCAGCCAACGGGTTTCTCCACGCATCGCGCCGACAGAAACAAACACCTTTCTGGTAAGAAGAGGGGTGGGGGTGTATGCCTTATGGCTAACGAGGCATGGTGCGATGAAAGAAACATACAGGAACTCAAATCCTTCTGTTCACCTGATTTAGAATTCCTCACAATCAAATGTAGACCGCATTATCTACCAAGAGAATTCTCTTCGATTATAATCACAGCCGTATATATCCCCCCATCGACACATTGATGGCTCTGAACGAACTTTATTTAACACTTTGCAAACTGGAAACCATTTATCCGGAGACTGCATTCATCGTTGTTGGGGATTTTAACAAGGCTAATCTGAAAACAAGACTCCCTAAATTTTATCAGCATATCGATTGCGCAACCAGGGGAGGAAAAACCTTGGATCACTGTTACTCTAACTTCCGCGACGCATATAAGGCCCTGCCCCGCCCCCCTTTCGGAAAAGCTGACCACGACTCCATTTTGCTGATACCTGCCTACAGACAAAAGCTAAAAAAAGAAGCTCCCACGCTGAGGTCTGTCAAACGCTGGTCCGACCAAGCTGACTCCACACTCCAAGACTGCTTCCATCACGTGGACTGGGACATGTTTCGTATTGCGTCAAATAACAACATTGACGAATACGCTGATTCGGTGTGCGAGTTCATTAGAACGTGCGTTGAAGATGTCGTTCCCATAGCAACGATTAAAACATTCCCTAACCAGAAACCTTGGATTGATGGCAGCATTCGCATGAAACTGAAAGCGCGAACCACTGCTTTCAATCAGGGCAAGGTGTCTGGTAACATGACTGAATACAAACAATGCA
Organism: Oncorhynchus masou masou; assembly: GCF_036934945.1. Taxonomy (NCBI): domain Eukaryota; kingdom Metazoa; phylum Chordata; class Actinopteri; order Salmoniformes; family Salmonidae; genus Oncorhynchus; species Oncorhynchus masou. Next base: position 57,071 of record NW_027016173.1, on the reverse strand, counting down.
GCTATTCCCTCCGTAAGGCTATCAAACAAGCTAAGCGTCAGTACAGAGACAAAGTAGAATCCCAATTCAACGGCTCAGACACAAGAGGCATGTGGCAGGGTCTACAGTCAATCACGGACTACAGGAAGAAACCCAGCCCAGTCACGGACCAGGATGTCTTGCTCCCAGGCAGACTAAATACATTTTTGCCCGCTTTGAGGACAATACAGTGCCACTGACACGGCCTGCAACGGAAAAATGCGGTCTCTCCTTCACTGCAGCCGAGGTGAGTAAAACATTTAAACGTGTTAACCCTCGCAAGGCTGCAGGCCCAGACGGCATCCCCAGCCGTGCCCTCAGAGCATGCGCAGACCAGCTGGCTGGTGTGTTTACGGACATATTCAATCAATCCCTATATCAGTCTGCTGTTCCCACATGCTTCAAGAGGGCCACCATTGTTCCTGTTCCCAAGAAAGCTAAGGTAACTGAGCTAAACGACTACCGCCCCGTAGCATTCACTTCCGTCATTATGAAGTGCTTTGAGAGACTAGTCAAGGACCATATCACCTCCACCCTACCTGACACCCTAGACCCACTCCAATTTGCTTACCGCTCAAATAGGTCCACAGACGATGCAATCTCAACCACACTGCACACTGCCCTAACCCATCTGGACAAGAGGAATACCTATGTGAGAATGCTGTTCATCGACTACAGCTCGGCATTTAACACCATAGTACCCTCCAAGCTCGTCATCAAGCTCGAGACCCTGGGTCTCGACCCCGCCCTGTGCAACTGGGTACTGGACTTCCTGACGGGCCGCCCCCAGGTGGTGAGGGTAGGTAACAACATCTCCTCCCCGCTGATCCTCAACACTGGGGCCCCACAAGGGTGCGTTCTGAGCCCTCTCCTGTACTCCCTGTTCACCCATGACTGCACGCACGCCTCCAACTCAATCATCAAGTTTGCGGACGACACAACAGTGGTAGGCTTGATTACCAACAACGACGAGACGGCCTACAGGGAGGAGGTGAGGGCCCTCGGAGTGTGGTGTCAGGAAAATAACCTCACACTCAACGTCAACAAAAATAAGGAGATGATTGTGGACTTCAGGAAACAGCAGAGGGAACACCCCCCTATCCACATCGATGGAACAGTAGTGGAGAGAGTAGCAAGTTTTAAGTTCCTCGGCATACACATCACAGACAAACTGAATTGGTCCACTCACACAGACAGCATCGTGAAGAAGGCGCAGCAGCGCCTCTTCAACCTCAGGAGGCTGAAGAAATTCGGCTTGTCACCAAAAGCACTCACAAACTTCTGCAGATGCACAATCGAGAGCATCCTGGCGGGCTGTATCACCGCCTGGTACGGCAACTGCTCCGCCCTCAACCGTAAGGCTCTCCAGAGGGTAGTGAGGTCTGCACAACGCATCACCGGGGACAAACTACCTGCCCTCCAGGACACCTACACCACCCGATGTTACAGGAAGGCCATAAAGATCATCAAGGACATCAACCACCCGAGCCACTGCCTGTTCACCCCGCTATCATCCAGAAGGCGAGGTCAATACAGGTGCATCAAAGCTGGGACCGAGAGACTGAAAAACAGCTTCTATCTCAAGGCCATCAGACTGTTAAACAGCCACCACTAACATTGAGTGGCTGCTGCCAACACACTGACACTGACTCAACTCCAGCCACTTTAATAATGGGAATTGAATGGGAAATGATGTAAATATATCACTAGCCACTTTAAACAATGCTACCTAATATAATGTTACTTACCCTACATTATTCATCTCATATGCAAACGTATATACTGTACTCTATATCATCGACTGCATCCTTATGTAATACATGTATCACTAGCCACTTTAACTATGCCACTTTGTTTACATACTCATCTCATATGTATATACTGTACTCGATACCATCTACTGTATCTTGCCTATGCTGCTCTGTACCATCACTCATTCATATATCCTTATGTACATATTCTTTATCCCCTTACACTGTGTATAAGACATTAGTTTAGGAATTGTTAGTTAGATTACTTGTTGGTTATTACTGCATTGTCGGAACTAGAAGCACAAGCATTTCGCTACACTCGCATTAACATCTGCTAACCATGTGTATGTGACAAATAAATTTGATTTGATTTTTTTGATTTGATTTGATTTTGATTTGACTGATTGCTGACTGATTGTCTGGCTGATTGTTTGACTGGCTGGCTGATTGACTGGCTGGGTGATGGATTGATTGATTGACTGGGTGATTGACTGGCTGGCTGACTGATTGGTTGATTGATTGATTGACAGGTGTATAGTGTACCACCTGGAGACCAGGATGAGAAAGGATGTGTGTTTCGGGGTGATTGCCGCCACATGGGTACTGAGTGCGGTGCTGGCCAGTCCACTAGCTATCTTCAGAGAGTATGGTACCTTCAATCTGGCTCCAGGACAGTTTATACAGGTAGGTCTCACTCACAAACACACACACACACACACACACACACACACACACCCTAACCCTCTCTCCTCTTCTCCAGGTGTGTACAGAGAAGTGGCCGGGCAGCTCGACAGACGGGACAGTCTATTCCATCTCCATGCTCCTCCTCCAGTACGTTCTCCCTCTAGCCGTCATCTCCTTTGCCTACGCTCGTATCTGGTCCAAGCTCCGTTCCCACATGTCCCCCGCAGGCCGCAATGACCGCCACCGCCGCCGACGCAAAACCACCAAGATGCTGGTGACCATGGTCGTGGTGTTCGCGGTCAGCTGGCTGCCGTTCCACGCTTTTCAATTGGCCACGGATATCGACAGCTCCGTCTTGGACATGAGGGATTTTAGACTGCTGTACACGCTGTTCCACGTGGTGGCCATGTGCTCAACGTTCGCCAACCCTTTGCTCTACGGGTGGATGAACAGCAACTATCGCACCGCGTTCACGACCGTGTTCCGCTGTGACCAGAGAATGGATAGTGTGCATCCGAAGGGAGGAAGAGATGGAGGAGGAGGAAGAGATGGAGGAGGAGGAAGAGATGGAGGAGGAGGAAGAGATGGAGGAGGGAAGGCAGGAGGTGAAGAAGAAGGATTGAAAGAGGGAGGAGGAGGAGGAGGAGGAGGAGGAGGAGGAGGAGGAGGAGGAGGAGGAGGAGGAGGAGGAGGAGGAGGAGGGACGAAGATGGACCTAGAGGCCCAGGACGTTGTGACGAACCATCTCAATGCTACAGACCTCTGAAACAGAAGATAGAGAGTAGGAGAGAGAGAAGAAGATGAAGAGGGAGTGAAGGAGAAAGGAGTGAGATGGAGAGAGAGAAGAAGATGAAGAGGGAGTGAAGGAGAAGGAGTGAGAGATGGAGAGAGAGAAGAAGATGAAGAGGGAGTGAAGGAGAAAGGAGTGAGAGATGGAGAGAGAGAAAGAAATAGAAGAAGAGGGTAGGGAAGAGAAGAAAAAATCACTGAGATGGGAGAAAGGAAGAGAGAGAATAATTGCATCTGTGAAAGAACACATAAGATGAGGGTGAGAAGGACAGAATAGAGAGATTAAACCACTGCTTCCGGAACACATAAATGAAGAGAAGATATCAGAGATGGGATGAAGCAAAAAAATACAACAAAGATGACAGAGAGAAAAAAACAATGACAAAGGAGCTTAAATTCTAACCAGTTTAGTTTGTTCCTAAGTGGGGAACAGCAATGGGCTGGGACTGGCTGACTGGCTGGCTAGCTGGCTGGCTGGCTGACTGGCTGGCTGTGCACAGGTGAAATTTAGTCCCAAATGCCAGAATGTTTTTGGGTCGCAGCTGTACAGTTGTTTGAAAAGTTTGTTGTGTCCCAAATGGCACCTTATTCTCTGTCAGGGCCCTGGAGAGTAGAGCAAGATAGAGGAATAGGGTGCCGTGTGTCTGTGTGTGTAGTGTGTGTGTGTGTGTGTGTGTGTGTGTGTGTGTGTGTGTGTGTGTGTGTGTGTGTGTGTGTGTGTGTGTGTGTGTGTGTGTGTGTGTGTGTGTGTGTGTGTGTGTGTGTGTGTGTGTGTGTGTGTGTGTGTGTGTGTGTGTGTGTGTGTGTGTTTTTTCGGCCGTCCCTCGATGTCTTGGCATTTCTATAAGTCAACGGGTGAGATGGTGAAAATGTGAAAGGTGAAGTGATGAGTCACAACGATAGATTCAGGAAAAGAATGTGAGACACTGGTGTCATTAGGAAAGCATGACAAACCATAGCATGTTGGGGAAACTGTGGCGTGAGATTTTGAGCCAAGATGTATGAAGAAGATGAAGAGGGAGTGAAAGAAAGGAGTGATGTGTCGTTGATGGACCGACTGAAATCCATGATAATACATGAATATATAATGGATACATGGAAATTTCTAATGTCATAGAATGTCATAAATTATCACAGAAAGAATGTACAGACATTTCCTAGTAGCTCCACATCAGTCTGTCTGCTGAAGAATGATGGAGAACAGTAGCTCCACAAAGAGTGCTGTCTGCTGATAGAATGATGGAGAAAGTAGCTCCACATCAGAGTGCTGTCTGCTGATAGAATGATGAATAATTAGCTCCATCTGTGAAAGAACACATAAGATCAGTCTGTCTGCTGATAGAATGATGGAGAACAGTAGCTCCTCATCAGAGTGCTGTCTGCTGATAGAATGATGGAGAACAGTAGCTCCACATCAGAGTGCTGTCTGCTGATTGATGGAAACACTGCTCCACATCACACTGCTGATAAATGATGGAGAAGATCCCCATCAGAGTGCTGTCTGCTGAAAAATGATGGAGAACAAGCAATCAGATGTCTGCTGAGAGATGGAAAAAGCTCCACATCAAGTGATAAATGATGGAGAACAGTAGCTCCCCATCAGAGTGCTGTCTGCTGATAGTTGATGGAGAACAGTAGCTTCAGTTGTCTGCTGATAGAATGATGGAGAACAGCACATCAGTCTGTCTGCTGATAGAATGATGGAGAACTAGCTCCACATCAGAGTGCTGTCTGCTGATAGAATGATGGAGAACAGTAGCTCCACATCAGAGTGCTGTCTGCTGATGAATGATGGAGAACAGTAGTCCACATCAGAGTGCTGTCTGCTGATAGAATGATGGAGAACAGTAGCTCCACATCAGAGTTCTGTCTGCTGATAGAATGATGGAGAACAGTAGCTGCACATCAGTTGTTTGATAGAATGATGGAGTTTCAGTTGCTGTCTGCTGATAGAATGATGGAGAACAGTAGCTCCACATCAGAGTGCTGTCTGCTGATAAAATGATGGAGAACAGTAGCTCCACATCACTGTCTGCTGATGATGGAGAACAGTAGCTCCACAGAGTGCTGATAGAGGAGAACAGTAGCTCCACATCAGAGTGCTGTCTGCTGATAGAATGATGGAGAACTGTGCTCCACATCAGAGTGCTGTCTGCTGATAGAATGATGGAGAACAGTAGCTCCACATCAGTGTGTCTGCTGATAGAATGATGGAGAACAGTAGCTCCACATCAGTCTGTCTGCTGATAGAATGATGGAGAACAGTGTCCACATCAGTGTCTGCTGATAGAATGATGGAGAACAGTAGCTCCACATCAGAGTGCTGTCTGCTGATAGAATGATGGAGAACAGTAGCTCCACATCAGTCTGTCTGCTGATAGGATGATGGAGAACAGTAGCTCCACATCAGTGCTGTCTGCTGATAGAATGATGGAGAACAGTAGCTCCACATCAGAGTTCTGTCTGCTGATAGAATGATGGAGAACAGTTCCACATCAGAGTATAAGTCAATGGGTGATAGAATGATGGAGAACAGTAGCTCCAAAGTTCTGTCTGCTGATAGAATGATGGAGAGTAGCTCCACATCAGAGTGCTGTCTGCTGATAGAATGATGGAGAACAGTAGCTCCAAAGTCTGTCTGCTGATAGAATGATGGAGAACAGTAGCTCCACATCAGTGTCTGCTGATAGAATGATGGAAACAGTAGCTCCACATCAGAGTGCTGTCTGCTGATAGAATGATGGAGAACAGTAGCTCCACATCAGAGTGCTGTCTGCTGATAGAATGATGGAGAACAGTAGCTCCTCATCAGAGTGCTGTCTGCTGATAGAATGATGGAGAACAGTAGCTCCACATCAGAGTGCTGTCTGCTGATAGAATGATGGAGAACAGTAGCTCCACATCAGTGTCTGCTGATAGTGATGGAGAACAGTGGACATCAGAGTGCTGTCTGCTGATAGAATGATGGAGAACAGTAGACATCAGAGTTCTGTCTGCTGATGAATGATGGAGAACAGTAGCTCCACATCAGGTGCTGTCTGCTGATAGAATGATGGAGAACATCTCCACATCAGAGTATTGTCTGCTGAAGAATGATGGAGATGGTCATCAAATTCTGCTAATGTCATAGAATGTCATAAAGTATCTGTCTGATAGAATGATGGAGAACAGTAGCTCCACATCAGAGTCTGTCTGCTGATAGAATGATGGAGAACAGTAGCTCCACATCAGTCTGTCTGCTGATAGAATGATGGAGAACAGTAGCTCCACATCAGTCTGTCTGCTGATAGAATGATGGAGAACAGTAGCTCCACATCAGTCTGTCTGCTGATAGAATGATGGAGAACAGTAGCTCCACATCAGTCTGTCTGCTGATAGAATGATGGAGAACAGTAGCTCCACATCAGTCTGTCTGTCTGATAGAATGATGGAGAACAGTAGCTCCACATCAGTCTGTCTGCTGATAGATGATGGAGAACAGTGCTCCACATCAGTCTGTCTGCTGATAGAATGATGGAGAACAGTAGCTCCACATCAGAGTGCTGTCTGCTGATAGAATGATGGAGAACAGTAGCTCCACATCAGAGTATGTCTGCTGATAGAATGATGGAGAACAGTAGCTCCACGTCAGTCTGTCTGCTGATAGAATGATGGAGAACAGTAGCTCCACATCAGTCTGTCTGCTGATAGAATGATGGAGAACAGTAGCTCCACATCAGTCTGTCTGCTGATAGAATGATGGAGAACAGTAGCTCCACATCAGTCTGTCTGCTGATAGAATGATGGAGAACAGTAGCTCCACATCAGAGTGCTGTCTGCTGATAGGATGATGGAGAACAGTAGCTCCACACCAGTCTGTCTGCTGATAGGCTAATGGAGAACAGTAGCTCCACATCAGAGTGCTGTCTGCTGATAGAATGATGGAGAACAGTAGCTCCACATCAGTCTGTCTGCTGATAGAATGATGGAGAACAGTAGCTCCACATCAGTCTGTCTGCTGATAGAATGATGGAGAACAGTAGCTCCACATCAGTCTGTCTGCTGATAGAATGATGGAGAACAGTAGCTCCACATCAGTCTGTCTGCTGATAGAATGATGGAGAACAGTAGCTCCACATCAGAGTGCTGTCTGCTGATAGGATGATGGAGAACAGTAGCTCCACATCAGTCTGTCTGCTGATTGGATGATGGAGAACAGTAGCTCCATAATGCCCGTTCGTGAATTCTCATCCGAGTGGAGAAGTGCAACTGAAGCACAAAATTAGTCTGATGTCGAGAAGAAATTAGAATAAGAAGCATTTTACATTTTTGCGTTTACAAAACACAGCAAGATATTTCTTACAGGACAATCATTTGAAAGTAAAACTTTATTTTATCAAAATGTTGTTTTTTCTTGGTAGAAATGCCTTCTGGAACATGTGAACTTTCATGTGCCTTAATAACAAACTTGTATGCCATCTGTACATACAAATACAATAGTTAAATTACGAGCCGAGTTGGTTTAGCCGTGGAAAAAGTAAGGAACCTTGCCACTAGCCATGATTGGCTGAGATAATGGGTGGGCTGGACATGCCGAGAGATGAGCTCGGATTGGTCTGCCATGTAGCAGGTTTTTGTCTATAAGATGAGCTGGTCAGTATGGTCAGTAACGCAGCTTTTTTGAAAGATATCACGCTGTAGAACTGCAAAAGTGTTGCTCTCTACTTTCTGTAGAACAGAGTTTTGAAATCAGTAGAATTAGAGTATGATCGCTAAGGAGATGGAGAACGTTCTGGCGTTTGATTGTAAATCTGCAGAGGGAGTTGAAAAGAGAACACACTGAAGGTTGTTGTATAAAACACCTGTCTTCGGATTACATCTTCAAACTAAGGGCAACCGTGACAGAGAGGGAGGAACGTCCATTCATGTATACGGGTAAAATAATCTAGCTAGCTACATTTTCAGATATTACACGTTTCAAATTTTGTCAGAAAGTCGTTTTCATTTCAAGTTAAAGCGTACTGTTAGCTAACGATCTGTGTTGTTATAGTATCTCAGATGAATTTGCATTGCTAGTTATAGCCTAATAATGTTAGCTAGATAACATTGAACCTGGTTGGTTAGCTACCTGCAGATTCATGCAGGGTAGTAACGTTATGGGTTGGGATTTTGGTTCGTTGTTTAGCTAGCTACATGTCTAAACAAAAGACTCCATTATGCAAGTAACCATTTCAATAGAATGTTCATGATGTTACTGTGACAACTGTCGATAGACGTAGCTGGTGAATTCACTCTGGCTATCTACTCCGATTTCAGAGCACTCTCGTCTCAGTGTGCCAGAGCGCAGAATAACTGACGCATTTACGAAAGCTCAACACCCGTTGAATATGGCCGGTGTCAGTAAACGTTGGACAAAAAAAAGCGTAACTAAATAGTTGCCAGTAGCAACAGTCACCAACGCCATAAATAACATACACAGCCTAACCAGCTCTGCCAGGGTGTGTAAAATGGTCAGAGTGGGGTGTTCTCTCATTTGTGTCTGGAAGTAGCTTGCAAGCTAGCCATGTTTAGCCAGTTAGCTTGGGTGTTTGACTGTCGTTGTGAGGTCAGAACGCTCAGATCAAGCCTACTCCTCCAACAGAACGCGTCCGAATTTACGAACGGACACTCTGACGTCACTTTAAGTTTCCAAACGCCCAGAGCGCACTCTGGCAGGCCATATTGAATTTACGAAGTACACCCGTAGTATAAACCAGCCTTTACATTACATTACATTTAAGTCATTTGGCAGACGCTCTAGTCTTGAAGGCTTTGATTGTTTAGTACATGGCATCAGCTGTGAATTCTTAAAGAGATGGGTGGGGCTTAAGGCTTAAGAGGGTGTGAACGATGCTGAATGGGTGGGGGTAAAGCTTAAGAGGGTGTGAACGATGCTGAATGGGAGAGTGAATAGCTCTCCAGTAGGTCTACCAAAACATTCAAGGACCGTTTTCTCAAAGGTGTGGTTACAAGTTTATTAAAGCAGCATTACTTTCCCATTGTTCCTCAACTGTAGTAGATATACCATTTTCTAGCTCAACATTTCAAATTTTGCTACTGTACATAAGTTCGAATCGAGCCGGTCGGTCACACATTGTGTAAGCTTCCTGCCTTGTTTGAGAAGTCAAAGCCACTTTGAATGAGTTAGCTGTTCAGCTGCCACTGCTATCTATCTTTTGCTTCTCTGTTCTCACCTGTCTGCTCCTCCCCCATCTTCTCAGAGCAGGCAGGCCTGTTGCCCTAACGACTCCAGACTCCACACAGACACAGCGTGTACACATGCTGCTCCAGAGCCACTACTGTTCTTCCCT
>NW_027016173.1:32500-42500 GCF_036934945.1 Oncorhynchus masou masou | reverse complement strand
AGCAGGCGGTAGTTACCGTCAATAGCTCTGGCCTTCCATATAAAACGCAATATAAAACGTAGAATATATAGAATACAATCTAAAGAGCCATAAAGATGGCAGTGCAATAAATTACATGGAGAAGGATGTGAATGTTTCTATATGGAATAGACCTAAATTTTAGTATATCTGCCAAATGGACCTTGAATTGAAATGAATGGAACTAAATCGAACTGAATCGAACTGAATCGAACTGAATCGAACTGAATCAAACTGAATGGAATGAAAGTGGAACTGAATCGAACTGAATCGAATGAAAGTGGAACTGACAGCGCTTTAGCAATTTAAAATTAAAATTAAAATCTATTCATATACATTCACCGGGAAGAGCGTGTCTTTTTAAAAATGTTCTGACAAGCGAGCACTTAGATATGGTAATTGTTTTACCATACGCATAGAACGTTTGGTTACGACATATACTGAGGCATTTGTGACAATTCTAGAGCAATATAGAATATAGTATATATAATATACATAATATATATAATATATACTATATAATATACAATATAGGCCGTGAGTTTAGACACTTAGCAGACACTGCAGTAAATAAAACCACAACAACAAGATCAACAGCTAACGTTAGCCAGCGCGAGATGAGGTAGATGAGCTCAAATCTAACGAAGGAAAATGAGATAAAACCTCTCAAACGTTTTTTTTTTAGCTCGTTGGCCGTCCAAATTACACTGATAATCCATTTGATCTATGCCAAATACATTTGATTGTCAACAAAGAGACGTGCTAATTGTGAATAGTCGTTCAAGTTCAGCATAGCGAGCTAGCAAAGTGTTTCACATTTCTTGCCAGCTAACCAAATGACACCTGCATCTCTCATCATCGCTGTAGCTTCCAAAAAACGATATGGGGGAAAAAGTCCACCAAACCACCCACTCGTCCAATGACATGGCATTCTCCCAGCAGCTAGTTAGTTAGCTTGCTAACATTAGGCTCCATGTTGTTAGCTTGCTAACATTAGGCTCCATGTTGTTAGCTTGCTAACATTAGGCTTCATGTATTAGCTTGCTAACATTAGGCTCCATGTTGTTAGCTTGCTTAAGAAATAGCTACATAAACAGAGAAGCTATCCGTTTAGCCACATTACGATTGACTTGTGGTAATTTCCCCTTGCTCGTTTGATTGCATTGACATTCCCAGCCAGCATTAGTTACATTTGGCAGTTTTTATCCAAAATATCGATTCCCTGAAACTGAAACAGGACATCCCGAATGGAGGCAGTAAACATTGTACCAGGCCAGCTTTGATTTACAACCTGATAGCAATATTTTTTTGCAATACCAAGAAATGTATTGGTGAATTAGCTATATTGATAATGCAATGAAACTGCATTCATTTATTCTGACAACAATGCCTTACTCTACGTTTTTTGGGTTAAAAAAATAACAACCCATTTTTAAAACCTCTTACAAAGTTGGTTTTGTAACATAAACTGGAAATTTGATATTTTTCACTGATATTAGTATGATTGTATGTTTGTTTCATATCTGCAAAGTAGTTCAAATGCTGCCAGTTCCACTTTAAATGGAACTGAATATAACTGAATATAACTGAATGGAACTAATTTAATTAAATGGAACTGAATGGAACAAATGGAACTGAATGGAACTAATTGAATGAAATGGAACTGAATGGAACTAATTGAATGAAATGGATGGAACTAATTTAATTAAATGGATGGAACTAATTGAATGAAATGGAACTGATTGAAAAAAAAAATGGAATGAAATGGAACTGAATGGAGAGAAAAAAAATGAAACAAAAAATGAAACCGTTGTCTCCTCCAACCTTTCCTTCCTCCTGTGCTCCATCCTTTCCTTCCTCCTATCCTCCATCCTTTCCTTCCTCCTTTCCTCCATCCTTTCCTTCCTCCTTTCCTCCATCCTTTCCTTCCTCCTTTCCTCCATCCTTTCCTTCCTCCTATCCTCCATCCTTTCCTTCCTCCTTTCCTCCATCCTTTTCTTCCATTCTTCTTCTAGTGTAACAGAGTGACTGTGTCTGAAATGCCCGGTTGTCCTTACGTAGAGCCTGGCTCAAAAGCAGTGCACTGGGGACCGGTCTCCTACTACTCACTGACTGCCTTTCTAAGTCAAACACGCTGTCTTTTATACCTGTAAATACATCCTGTACGATTGATGTTTTCTGATGCAGCATTCTCTTTCATCTGTGACACTGGAAGGCTGCATCTCAAATGGAACCCTATTCCCTATATAGTGCACTACTATAGACCAGAGCCCTATTCCCTATATAGTGGTACTACTATAGACCATAGCCCTATTCCCTGTGTAGTGCACTACTTTAGACCCTATTCCCTGTGTAGTGCACTACTTTAGACCCTATTCCCTGTGTAGTGCACTACTTTAGACCCTATTCCCTGTGTAGTGCACTACTTTAGACCCTATTCCCTATATAGTGCACTACTTTAGACCCTATTCCCTATATAGTGCACTACTTTAGACCCTATTCCCTATATAGTGCACTACTTTAGACCCTATTCCCTATATAGTGCACTACTTTAGACCCTATTCCCTATATAGTGCACTACTTTAGACCAGGACCCTATTCCCTATATAGTGCACTACTTTAGACCAGAGCCCTATTCCCTATATAGTGCACTACCTTAGACCCTATTCCCTATATAGTGCACTACTTTAGACCCTATTCCCTATATAGTGCACTACTTTAGACCAGGACCCTATTCCCTATATAGTGCACTACTTCAGACCAGAGCCCTATTCCCTATATAGTGCAGTACTTTAGACCAGGACCCTATTCCCTATATAGTGCAGTACTTTAGACCAGAGCCCTATTCCCTATATAGTGCACTACTTTAGACCCTATTCCCTATATAGTGCACTACTTTAGACCCTATTCCCTATATAGTGCACTACTTTAGACCAGGACCCTATTCCCTATATAGTGCACTACTTTAGACCAGAGCCCTATTCCCTAGATAGTGCAGTACTTTAGACCAGAGCCCTATTCCCTATATAGTGCAGTACTTTAGACCAGAGCCCTATTCCCTATATAGTGCACTACTTTAGACCCTATTCCCTATATAGTGCACTACTTTTAGCCAGATGGCTCTGAAGTGCAGTATATAATGGGGAGAGGGGAAGCCATTTGGGACGCACATCTAAACTACAAAATGTTAAGTGTTGTAATATTGGCGTCATACAGTTGAACATCACATGTAGCATAAAAAATCTATATATGTAAAAAATCTATATATATAAAAAATCTATATATATAAAAAATATTTAAAAAATATATAGATATATAAAAAATATTTAAAAAAATATATTATTAAAAAAATGTAAAATATATATATATAAAAAATATGTAAAAATATATATATATATATAAAAAATATTTAAAAAAAATATATATTCACAAAATATTTAAAAAAATAAGAACAGGAACATGACAGTTATCGTCAGGGTTGGGGTCAATTTCATTGCATTCAGAAAGGAAACCAAATTTCTAATTGTCCAAATAAAAAAAGCATGAGAGATTATTGGGATAGGAATACCAGTGTACGTCCTGTGTGTGTGATGTTAGCAAAGCTATACCGATACATGGGTCGTGTTAATGCTTGGTTGGAGCAAAACCCTCACCGTCACGGAGTAACATTTGGTGGGATAAAAGGAAGTCAAACTGCAACTGAATAAAACTCTGTGCTTATTATTCTGTTTATTGAGGCATGAAGCGTCTCTGTTTCCCAAATGGAAACAACCCTATTACCTGTGGGCTCTGGTTTAAAGCAGTGCACTACACAGGGAATAGGGCTCTGGTCTAAAGTAGTGCACAACACAGGGAATAGGGCTCTGGTCTATAGTAGTACCACGATGTAGGGAATAGGGCTCTGGTCTAAAGTAGTGCACTATATAGGGAATAGGGCTCTGGTCTATAGTCGTACCACTATATAGGGAATAGGGCTCTGGTCTAAAGTAGTGCACTATATAGGGAATAGGGCTCTGGTCTAAAGTATTTTACTACACAGGGAATAGGGCTCTGGTCTAAAGTAGTGCACTACATAGGAAATAGGGCTCTGGTCTAAAGTAGTGCACTATATAGGGAATAGGGCTCTGGTTTAAAGTAGTGCACTATATAGGGAGTAGGGCTCTGGTCTATAGCAGTACCACTATATAGGGAATAGGGCTCTGGTTTAAAGTAGTGCACTATATAGGGAATAGGGCTCTGGTTTAAAGTAGTGCACTATATATGGAATAGGGCTCTGGTTTAAAGTAGTGCACGATATAGGGAAGGGGCTCTGGTTTAAAGTAGTGCACTATATAGGGAATAGGGCTCTGGTCTAAAGTAGTGCACTATATAGGGAATAGGGCTCTGCTCTATAGTAGTGTACAATATAGGGAATAGGGCCCTGGTCTAAAGTAGTGCACTATATAGGGATTAGAGCTCTGGTCTATAGTAGTGCACTATACAGGGAATAGGGCTCTTGTCTAAAGTAGTGCACTATATAGGGAATAGGGTGCCAGCTCTGGTCTAAAGTAGTGCACTATATAGGGAATAGGGCTCTGGTCTAAAGTAGTGTACTATATAGGGAATAGAGCTCTGGTCTAAAGTAGTGCACTATATAGGGAATAGGGCTCTGGTCTAAAGTACTGCACTATATAATGAATAGGGCCCTCGTCGAAAGTACTGCACTTTATAGGGAATAGGGGGCCATTTGGGACACATCTGGGATATTGGAAGTCAGCCCTGTCTAAAAGGCCGTCTGGTGTAAATGTGATGTGATGAATAAAATTAAAAGGTTTTAATCTGATTATACTGACTGGTTGTTTACTATAAATCTCCATCTCTCTCAATCTGTGTTACCCTACACTACACTACACTACACTACACTACACTACACTACACTACACGACACTACAATACACTACACTACACTACACTACACTACACTACACTACACTACACTACACTACACTACAATACACTACACTACACTACACTACACTACACTACACTACACTACACTACACTACAATACACCACACTACACTACTATAGACTACACTACACTACTATGCACTACACTACTATACACTACACTACACTACACTACACTACTATACACTACACTACACTACTCTACACTACACTACTATAGACACTACACTACTACTACACTACTACACTACACTACACTACTATACACTACACTACACTACTATACACTACACTACACTACACTACACTACACTACACTACAATACACCACACTACACTACTATACACTACACTACTATACACTACCCTACACTACACTACACTACACTACACTACACTACACTACACTACACTACACTACACTACTATACACTACACCACTACTACACTACTATAGACTACACTACATACACTACACTACTATACACTACACTACACTACTATACTACAATACACTACACACTATACACTACACTACACTACACTACACTACACTACACTACACTACACTACACTACACTACAATACACCACACTACACTACTATAGACTACACTACTATACACTACACTACTATACACTACACTACACTACACTACTACTACACTACACTACACTACTCTACACTACAATACACCCCACTCCACTACACGACCACACTACACTACAATACACCACACTACACTACACTACCATACAATACACCAAACAATACACTACACTACACTACTCACTGCACTACAATACACCACCACTCACTACAATACACTACTATACACTACACTACACTACAATATACTGCACTACACTAGACTACACTAAACTACACTACACTACACTACACTACAATACACCCCACTACACTGCACTACAATACACCACTCACACCATACAATACACCAAACAATACACTACACTACACTACTATACACTACACTGCACTACAATACACACTCTACACTACACTACACTACACTACTATACACTACACTACAATACACTACACTACTATACACTACACTACTATACACTACACTACACTACACCATACTACTATACACTACACTACGCTACACTACTATACACTACACTACTATACACCACACTACACTAATATACACTATACTACTATACAATACACTACACTGAACTACACTACTATACACTACACTATACTACACCACACTACTATACACTACACTACACTACACTACTATTCACTACACTACACTACTATACACTACACTACTATACACTACACTACACTGCTATACACTACACTACTATAGACTACACTACGCTACACTACTATACACTACACTACTATACACTACACTACACTACTATACACTATACTACTATACACTACACTACACTACACTACAATACACTACACTACACTACACTATACTATACTCCACTACGCCACCCTACTATACACTACACTACACTATACTACACTACACTACTATACTATACACTACACCACCCTACAATACACTACAGTACAATAAACTACACTACAATACAAAACACTACACTACACTATACTACACTACTATACACTACGCTAGAGTACTCTGCACTACACTACACTACTATACACAACACTACAATACACTACCGTAGACTACACTACTATACACTACACTACACTACACTACTATACACTACACTACTCTACACTACACAACACTACAATACATTACCATACACAACACTACACTACTATACACTACACTACTATACACTACACTACACTACTATGTACTACGCTACAGTACTATACACTACACAACAATACTATACTCTACACTACACTACTATACACTACACTACACTACACTACACTACTATACACTACACTACACTACTATACACTACACTACTATACGATACAATACACTACACTACTATACACTACACACTACACTACTATACACTACACTACACTACTAAACACTACACTACTATACGATACAATACACTACACTACACTACTATACACTACACTACTATACTATACACTACACTACTATACACTACGCTACTATACTATGCACTACACTACACTACTATACACTACACTACACTAAACTACACTACTATACACTACACTGCACTACACTACACTACACTACACTACAGTACTATACACTACACTACACTACACTACTATTCTATACACTACACGACAATACTATACACTACACTACACTACACAACTATACACTACACTACACTACTATACACTAAACTACAATACTATACACTACACTACTATACACTACACTACACTACACTACAATACTATACACTACGCTACAGTACTATACACTACACTACACTACACTATGATACACTACTATACTATACACTACACTACAATACTATACACTACACTACACTACACAACTATACACTACACTACACTACACTACACTACTATACACTACACTACACTACAATACTATACACTACACTACTATACACTACACTACACTACTATACACTACACTACACTACTATACACTATACTACACTACACTACTATACACAACACTACTATACACTACACTACACTACACTACTATACACTATACTACTATACACTACACTACACCACACTACACTACACTACACTACTATACACTATACTACTATACACTACACTACACTACTATACACTACACTACACTACTATACAATTCACAACTATACACTACATTACACTACACTACTATACATTACACTACACTCCACTCCACTACTATACACTACACTACACTACACTACTATACACTACACTACTATACACAACACTACTATACACTTCACTACACTACACTACTATACACTACACTACTATACACTACACTACAATACACTACAATACACTACACTACACTACACTACACTACACTAATATAAACTATACTACACTACTATACACTACACTAAACTACTATACACTACACTACTATACACTACACTACACTATACTACTATACACTACACTACACTACTATACACTTCACTACTATACACTACACTACACTACACAACACTACAATACACTACCATACCCTACACTACTATACACTACACAACGCAACTATACTCTACACTACACAACACTACACTACTATACACTACGCTACAGTACTATACAATACACTACATTACACAACTATACATTACACTACACTACTATACACTACACTACAATACACTACTATACACTACGCTACAGTACTATACAATACACTACATTACACAACTATACACTACACTACACTACTATACACTACACTACAATACACTACACTACTATACACTGCACTACACTACTATACACTACACTACTATACACTACACTACTATACACTACTACACTACACTACACTACTATACACTACACTACACTACTATACACTATCATACACTACACTACTATACACTACTCTACACTACACAACACTACAATACATTACCATACACTACACTACACTACTATACACTACACTACACTACTATACACTACACTACACTACCCTACTAAACTATACACTACACTACACTACACTACACTACTATACTATACACTACACTACTATAAACTACACTACTATACACTACACTACTACACTATACACTACACTACTATTCACTACAATACTTTACACTACACTACACGACTATACACTACACTACTATACTATACAAAAACACTACACTACTATACTATACACTACACTACACTACTATACACTACACAACTATACACTACACTGCTATACTATTCACTACACTACACTACCATACACAACAGTACTATACACTACACTACTCGACTATACACTACACTACTATACTATACTCTACACTACACTACTATACACTACTATACTATACACTACACTACTATACACTACACTACTATACACTACACTGCTATACTATACACTACACTACTATACACTACACTACTATACTATACTCTACACTACACTACTATACACTACTATACTATACACTACACTACTATACACTACACTACTATACACTACACTGCTATACTATACACTACACTACTATACACTACACTACTATACTATACTCTACACTACACTACTATACACTACTATACTATACACTACACTACTATACACTACACTACTATACACTACACTGCTATACTATACACTACACTACTATACACTGAACCAACCTACTGAATCAACCTTCTGAACCAACATGTTGAACCAACCTACTGAACCAACCTGTTTAACCAACCTACTGAACCAACCTACTGAACCAACCTGTTGAACCAACCTACTGAACCAACCTACTGAACCAACCTACTGAACCAACCTGTTGAACCAACCTACTGAACCAATCTGTTGAACCAACCTACTGAACCAACCTACTGAACCAACCTACTGAACCAACCTGTTGAACCAACCTACTGAACCAACCTGTTGAACCAACCTGTTGAACCAACCTGTTGAACCAACCTACTGAACCAACCTGTTGAACCAACCTACTGAACCAACCTGTTGAACCAACCTACTGAACCAACCTACTGAACCAACCTACTGAACCAACCTACTGAACCAACCTACTGAACCAACCTACTGAACCAACCTGTTGAACCAACCTACTGAACCAACCTGTTGAACCAACCTACTGAACCAACCTACTTAACCAACCTGTTGAACCAACCTACTGAACCAACCTACTGAACCAACCTACTGAACCAACCTACTGAATGGGGGCCTCGAGTGGAGCATGGGGGCTTCGGGTGGAGCATGGGGGCCTCAGGTGGAGCATGGGGGCCGAGTGGAGCATGGGGGCCAGGTGGAGCATGGGGGCGCATCGAGTGGAGCATGGGGGCCTCGGGTGGAGCATGGGGGCCTCGGGTGGAGCATGGGGCCTCGAGTGGAGCATGGGGGCCTCGGTGGAGCATGGGG
>NW_027016173.1:25000-27500 GCF_036934945.1 Oncorhynchus masou masou | reverse complement strand
CACTACACTACACTACACTACACCACTTTACAATACACTACACCACACTACACCACACTACACTACACTACACTACACTACACCACACACCACACTACACCACACTACACTACACTACTATACACTACACTACACCACACTACACTACACTACACTACACTACACCGCACTACACTACACTACACCACACTACACTACACTACACTACACACTACACCACACTACACCACACTACACACACTACACCACACAACACTACACCACACTACACCACACTACACCACACTACACTACACTACACCACACCACACCACACTACACCACACAGTTATACACCACACTACACCGTTATACACCACACAACACTACACTACACTACACACACCACACCACACACTACACTACACTACACTACACACCACTTTACAATACACCACACCACACTACACTACACTACACTACACTACACCACACCACACCACACTACACACTACACTTTACACTACACTACACACTACACCACACCACACCACACTACACTACACTACACTACACTACACTACACTACACTCCACACACCACACCACACTACACTACACTACACCACACTACACCACACAACACTACACCACACTACACTACACCACACCACACCACACACTACACTACACTACACCACACCACACCACACCACACTACACTACACCACACTACACCACACTACACTACACTACACTACACTACACCACACCACACCACACTACACACCACACTACACTACACTACACTACCCTACACCACACCACTACACTACTACACTACACTACACTACACTACACTACACTACACCACACTACACCACACTACACCACACTACACCACACTACACTACACCACACTACACTACACTACACTACACTACACAACACTACACTACACTACACCACACTACACTACACTACACTACACTACACTACACCACACCACACTACACTACACTACACTACACTACACTACACTACACTACACTACACCACACTACACACTACACATACACTACACCACACTACACTACACTACACTAGACTACACTACACTACACTACACCACACTACACTACACTACACTACACTACACTACACTACACTACAATACACTACACTACACTACACATACACTACACTACACTACACTACTACACCACCACACTACACCACACTACACTACACTACACTACACTACACTACACTACACTACACTACAATACACCACTACACCACACTACACTACACTACACCACACTACACTACACCACACTACACCACACTACACTACACTACACTACACTACACCACACCACACCACACCACACTACACTACACTACACTACACTACACTACACTACACTACACTACACTACACCACACTACACTACACTACACCACTTTACACTACACTACACTACACTACACTACACCACTTTACAATACACTACACTACCCTACACACTTTACAATACACTACACTACACTACCCTACACCACTTTACACTACACTACACTACACTACACCACTTTACAATACACTACACTACACTACACCCTACACCACACCACACTACACTACACCACCCTACACTACACTACACTACCCTACACCACATTACACTACACTACACACTACACTACACCACACTACACACTACACTAGACACTACACCACACTACACTACACTACATTAGACACTACACTAGACACTACACCACACTACACTACACTACACACTACACCACACTACACTACACTACACTAGACACTACACCACACTACACTAGACACTACACCACACCACACTACACTACACTACACTACACCACACTACACTACACCACACTACACCACACTACACTACACTACACCACACCACACCACACTACACCACACTACACCACACTACACTACACTACACCACACTACACTACACCACACTACACCACACTACACCACACTACACTACACTACACCACACTACACCACACCACAATACACTACACCACACTACACTACACTACACTACACTACACCACACTACACTACACCACACTACACTACACTACACCACTTTACAATACACTACACTACACTACCCTACACCACTTTACAATACACTACACTACCCTACACCACTTTACAATACACTACACTACACTACCCTACACCACTTTACACTACACTACACTACACCACACAATACACTACACTACACTACACTACACTACACCACACTACACTACACCACACCACTACACTACACCACACCACTACACCACACTACACTACACACCACACAACACCACACCACACCACTACACTACACCACTACACTACACTACACCACACTACACCACACTACACCACACTACACTACACCACACTACACCACACTACACTACACTACACTACACCACACTACACCACGCCACACTACACTACACTACAC